>NC_137059.1:6450294-6467794 GCF_032717465.1 Coenobita brevimanus
AAGTGGGTCGGCTTCATGGTTCTTTCTTATTAGCCAGATTAAATTAAGCAAACATATAGGGAGTGTGTTGCAATATGCAGATGTACTATACTATTTTCACTTTAACCTGGCACAGATTTTCGTCTTTTTGCGGCTTATTTCATGTAGATTAGTGGCAGAAGAAAACAATGCTACGGCTCTACATCCTTTCCACAGCATTTCTTCTTGACTAGTACCATATTTTGACGTTAATCTACAGTTACAACTCAGCTTTCAAGATGGGGACTTTGTAATTTTGGGTCATGTTAGTGTAAAAAGAGCATGATGTAGAAGTTGTAATTTTAGGCCAAGTTAGATTAAAAAGAGTGTATACATCGCCATAGAGTAAAAAAAAGCATAACGTAGACTTGGTAATTTTAGGCCAGGTTAGAGTAAAAAGAATATTGTGACCTCGCCATACGTTCACTCATTGTTATGGCAGAGGGCGGAGGACTTGCGTATACCGGCGTCCTTCATTGTTCATTCTGCCTGTGTTGTGAAAGTGAGGCCTGGTTGTCCTTACCGGTTATGCATCATCTCTATATGGAATGCCTTTCACTCTTTACGTGCCATCTGGTGCTGTAATACGGGCACTGGCATAAGCAAGGAGGAGAAGGGTACGTATTCTGCTCTCTCTCTCTCTCTGCCCCCCCAGGTGAATAATCCTGACTTATGATACGAAAACTGAGCACACATATTAGTAACATAAACCCCTGAGATGGCTCTATAATTACGTTCCTTTATGTATCACTGTAATATGGTAACTATTATTATTGTGACCAGCTCCTTAAGTAGTCTTGTCCAACTGAATCTCCATTTTAGCAAACATAAATGCGTATCCACAGAGATCGGATTTTTCAGCCTGGCCCCAATATACCCGGATTTACCAAAGAACAATGAGGTTAAATTCAATAGTCTCGTGTTCTAGGTGAAGACTGAACCCTGGAAAATACTGAATGACTGGCTTAAGGACCCTGATTCTGCTGACAGGCATTACTGAGCCTCTAGATATGGATGAAGGAAGTAGCGAACAATGATATGGTGTCGGGGATATAGGAGCAAAATGATGGAATATAAAGAAAGTAGGATGTATGGAATAAAGGATGGAAGGAAGGATGAAAGCTGTGACAAAGAATGAATGGAAGAAGGAAGGAAGGATGAATGTTGAGAAGAAATGAACGGAAGAAAAGAAGGAAGGAAGGAAGGATAAATGTTGAGGAATGAATGGAATAATGAGGGAAGGCAGGAAAGAAAGAAGGAACAAAACGTCGTGAAGGAAGGAGGGACGATAAGCAGAAAGATAAAATAATGCGTACTTCCTTACACTCCAATACAGTTCAGTCCATCGCCTACCGTATAAAAGATTAATCTCTTGAGCCCGAGACCGCTGTATATATTTTACTCTTGTCTCCTGACGATTTTATTCAGCTCAGAGCCCACTTGTCGAACTGGATATACAACCCTTCACTACTAGGGGTTCTACTTCAATTTAAAAAATCGTCTGGAAATGGCAATAATAAATAAAAGATCACCACACAACTAGAGGGGTTATGGATGGCTGTCTTGAACTTCCACCTCGAAAGCTCTCTCTAAAGCTGAATAAAACCGTCTGAAGGTAGAGATTAAAAATGTCAAAACTGGCTATGATCTTTCCAGTCGCCTGCTCTGCCTGCTCCTCACTCCTGTTCAGTTTCCCATTAAAACCTAAGACGGTTTCTGATTTCATTTTGTTGCTGCCACTTTTTTGGGGGGGAGGGGGGGAAGGTTGTTAGAGTTACCTGACAGTAATGGGATTAATGAAGATTGAATTTAACCTCGCCAGTTGTCTTATTGTCAGTAGCCTGAAGGGGTTAAAAAGTTAATGCATAGCTACAGGGTATTACTCTGATAAATTAACCTTTCACAGACGTTATTAATAGAATTATATCTTTTTATATTCTATTATTGTTACCCACAGACGATTTTGCTTGGATTAAGAGAGAGATTCTATTGCAAAGTGATTACTCCAGATACAGCCTTCAGAAGAAAATAAACTGAAATAGCACTCAGTACAGCGCATACCTCCGCCAACGCCCTATCTCGCAGTGTCAAAGTGCGAAAAAAAATTCCTGGATCCGCACCTTTATCTGGACCCGCACCAAAATTTAATGGGTGTATTCTGGGCCAAGGCCCATTCTTCTACCAAGTTTCGTGGATATCCATTCGGTGGTTTTTGTGTAATCTTGCTCACAAACCAACCAACCAATAAACAAACGGACAGGGGTGAAAACTTAGCCTCCTTGGCGGAGGTAATAAAAAATAAACATTCCTAACGAATAAAATAGCATGGCAGTGGCAAGAACAGGAAAGACGTCATCGTACTGAAGGCACTGCGATTTCAAGACCACTCCAGCAGCCTCCTTTCCTTGCTTTGTTCATGTACCTACTTATTACCTGCCTTCACCACCCTCCCACCTGCATCCTTTCCCTGCTACCCATCCAGGTCCACACCCCCCTGCCTGCTGGTGTACTGACTTGTTGGGGGGCGCCTTCACGTGGTGGCACCGATATAGCTGGGTGATGAAACTGCCCAGTTATACATGCGTCCCTCAACTACTTGCCTATCCACCGAAAAGAAGATGGTGAGCTGCAAGAGGAGGGCAACTTCAGCCTGCAGTCCACTGGGTTCACGTTTCAGATGAACCTGGGGCTACTACTGACACTACTACTACTACTATTACCACTATTACTACTACTACTCTTCTACTACTACTACTACTACTACCACCACCATCACCACTACTACTACTACTACTACAAAATATCAGCTGTTTTCACGGTCACCCACATTGCTCCACTTCTCTGCTCTGCGTTTCTTGCATGTCTGCTTGTTTATCTGCCTACTACCTACTTATAATCCTTCCCCAGCTGCCTCTTTTGCCTGCTACCCTCCCTGCTACAAGTCTCCCCTGGTCTATTTTTCCACAGTACTTGTTTATTTGCTTATTATCTGCTTGTCTGCTTGTAAGATCTTGCAATAGCTATCTGCTGGTACCTGCTTTCCCTGCTTGATATCCACCCTGCTTCACTTCTGCCCAGCCGACGTCCTGCTCCTCCCTGCTATCTGCCAACTCACCTCCTTCATTCCTCCCTTGCCAACTCTTTCATTACGCCTCTAAGCAACTCTGTAATTTCCTCTGCCAACCTGTTTGTAATCCAGTCTACACAAGTTCACATGCCGCACTGCCAACACTACACTACCAACATTCTACACTCCACCTTCCTACCAACATCCTACACTAGCAATACACTACATCTTCCTGCCAACACCCTTCACCACACCTTCCTACCATCACCCTACACTATACATTCCTACCAACACCCTACACTATACATTCCTACCAACATCCTACACTACACCTTCCTACCAACACCCTACACAATACTTCCTACCAACACCCTACATAATACTTCCTACCAACACCCCACACTACATATTCCTACCAACATCCTACATTATACCCTCTTACCAACACCCTGCACTACACCTTCTTACCAACACCCTACACTACACCTCTCTACACACTACACTACACATTCCTACCAACACACCATTTTCTATGCACCTTCAGGGCAGACTTCATTATCCCATCAATATAAACGAAAAGAAGAGGTAAATATACCGTACCGATATAATGAACTTGATTTGATTCCCATACCGCTCTTTAACCAATTTATTACAATCAAATGTTTTATAATTTATTTTACTACACCCAAACAACGCTACTCTGCAAAGAAGGGAATATTCGAGCTGAAAATTACAGTCCTTTCACCTTAACTTGCCCCAATTTTTCTTCTTTGTGGCTTATATCACGTAGGTCAGTGACAGAAATAGACAATGCTACGGCTCTACATCCTCTCCAAAGCACTTTTTCATAACTAGCATCATGTTTTAGTGTTGATCTTCTGCTATACTCAGAAGTCATGATGGACGGATGGTAATTTTAGGCCAAGTCGGAGTAAAAGGAGTACAGAAAGTTATAGCCTTCGTTATCCTATTCCTTCTAAAAAGCCTCCCCCAAGCTGACTAAAATCGTCCGGAGGTAAAAGGAATTAAGTAAGAGAGACGTCAAAATGCTGAGTAAGTTAACCATACTCTCTTTTATCTTTGTTAATTTTCAGACTGGCTCTAGTTCAATTAATGACTGGAATACTATGCTCTATTTTTATTCATTTTATCAGACTTTCGTTTGTGTAAAGACTGGAAGACGTATTTAGTGAATGAAAAGGTTACCACTTCCCAACCAAGGCAACTTAAAAAAAAATAATCTTGATGCCACTAAAAGACTTTCAAATTCTAAGGTATTTCTGGTAGTGAAGGAGTTACTGAAGGCTGTATCTACCCTATCAATTTTGAAAAACCTTAAGTTACATAAATTCGTCTGGAGATAGCGAGAATACAAAAAAGTCTATGGGATGAAGGGGAGAGGGGACGTCTGAAGAGGGATGGAATTTTGTGTGTGTGTGTGTGTGTGTGTGTGTGTGTGTGTGTGTGTGTGTGTGTGTGTGTGTGTGTGTGTGTGTGTGTGTGTGTGTGTGTGTGTGAGAGAGAGAGAGAGAGAGAGAGAGAGAGAGAGAGAGATGGGGTATGTTGTTACAAGAGATAAGGTTAGCATTCACTGTGGTTGGGGTTGGATGTGGAGGAATGATAGTGGGCGAGGAAATTACAAGAGAAAAGAGAGGGAGAAGTGGAAGAAGAAGGAAAGGAGGAGGAGGAGGAAGAAAGAGAAGGGGAGCAAAAAGGAGGGGAAGAGGAAATGAGAAGAGTAATGAGGATGAAGAATAAGACAGGGAAGAAAGAGGCAAAGAGAGGAAGGTGGTGCAGTGGGAGATAACACGTGGAGAAAGTCAGATGATTAAAACGAAAGAATGGGAAGGAAGGGGTGAAGAAGTAGAGGAGGAGGAGAGTACGATGCAAGGAGAGAAAAGGAAGTTGAGACGGCAAAAGATGGAGGCAGGATAGAGGGAGGGAAGACTACACAAGGAGAGGAGAAGTGGAAAAGAGAGGCGAAAAAGGGATGAAGCATTTAAAAATACGAAAGAAGGAGAGAAAAAGAAATGAAACGGAAGGAGGAAGTAGGATAACTGGAGACATTATATGAGGAGGAAAAGATGAGGACGAAGTGGGAAAGAAGCAGAGAAAAGGAGGAAAAAGGAAGGAAGGCGATGAGGAGGAGGAGAAGCAGGGTAGGAGTGAAAGGAACAAAGAAAATAAGACAAATAGGGGTTATGAAAGATGCAGAGATTACATAAAGGGGAAGGAGAGAGGAGGATGGAGAGGAGGAGAGAGGAGGATGGAGAGGAGGAGAGAGGAAGATGGAGAGGAGGAGAGAGGAAGATGGAGAGGAGAGAGGAATATGAAGAGGAGGAGAGAGGAAGATGGAGAAGAGAGGAGAGGAGGAGAGAGAAGATGGAGAGAAGGACGAAGAAGAGAGGAGAGGAGGATGGAAACGAGATGAGATATGGAAAGGGAATTCAGTCGATGAAAGTGGGGAGCGAAAGAGTAGAAAAAGAGGTGCTAAATTTGCGGCAGAGGGAAAATGTGAAGGAAGTAGGGTGGAAGGGAGAGAGGAGGGACAACAGGAAGAGAACTGGACGTAACAGAGAGAGAGAGAGAGAGAGAGAGAGAGAGAGAGAGAGAGAGAGAGAGAGAGAATATAAACAATAGGGCACTCGGTTCGTATACCCCACACCTTCACCTTCTCGCCCTCAGCTGGCATTTACTTAACCCTCTCATGATCGGAGCAGCTCACGCCAGACGATTTTCCTCAGCCGAGCGAATCATAGGGACCTGCTATTAACCTCTCCATGATAAAGAGAACTCTAATATATATTCCAGTTAACGCCAGACGATTTTCTTCAGCTGAGCCAGTATAGATGCCTGAGTGTTAATATTACTACCATTAACCCTCTTATGGTCGGGACAACTCTAGTGCTTTTGTTCTAGCTAATGCCACACGATTAAGCTGAGTGAGTCATAGGAGACTAACCTTTAATCCCTCCGGACGCTGGAATAAAATAACACGTTTTTCCAATTCTTGATCAAAATGCTTCATCGAAAATGTGTTGCACCTTTGAGCTGTGTGTGTGTGTGTGTGTGTGTGTGTGTGTGTGTGTGTGTGTGTGTGTGTGTGTGTGTGTGTGTGTGTGTGTGTGTGTGTGTGTGTGTGTGTGTGTGTGTGTGTGTGTGTGTGTGTGTGTGTGTGTGTGTGTGTGTGTGTGTGTGTCACTATGTTTACCCTTTCACCTAGTTACAACACACAAGCTCCTTCACTCTCAAGTACGTGTCTACCTGAATCTCTCTCTCTCTCTCTCTCTCTCTCTCTCTCTCTCTCCCCCCCCCCTTCGATTCACTAACCTTTCCCTCAGTACCTTACCCACTCCAAGTTTCCCGTTCTTGCCTCTTCTCGTGCCTTTTCTTGCACTCCTAGTCTTTCTTCCCTCCTCACTTTTACTCTTCTCTCTCCAGCCTTACTCTACTCTCCATCTTTCCTCCCCAGTCTTACTCTTCTCTTCATCTTTCCCCTCCTTTCCTTACTCTTCTCTCTCATTACCTGTGCCTGCGTGAACCTCGTCAATCCCTGCCAGGCAGCGGTGTAGGGCCAAGGGTCATCACCTGGCCACCACCTGTCATTACCTTATCACCTCACATCACCTGCCTGGCGTGGCGTGGCGTGGTGGCTCCCTCCCAATCCTCCATCCCTGCCCCGCCCTGCCTCCCTCCCATCACTACCCTTCAGTGACCTGGTGCATCCCCTACCTCTCTGCCACTACGTGCCTCCCCCCACCACTATCCTGTAGCGCTGTGCCTCCCCCTTCCCAGCACAGACGTACCCCACCCCTTCCACAACCCCACCCCCGTACTATCCTGCAGTGACGTACATCACACCCTGTACTATTCTGCAGTGACGTACCCCACCCCCGTACTATCCTGCAGTGACGTACCCCACCCCCGTACTATCCTGCAGTGACGTACCCCACCCCCACCCCCGTACTATCCGGCAGTGACGTACCCCCACCCCCGTACTATCCGGCAGTGACGTACCCCCCACCCCCGTACTATCCGGCAGCGACGTACCCCCCACCCCCGTACTATCCGGCAGCGACGTACCCCCCACCCCCGTACTATCCGGCAGCGACGTACCCCCCCACCCCCGTACTATCCGGCAGCGTCGTAACCCCCCACCCCCCGTACTATCCGGCAGCGACGTACCCACCCACCCCCCGTACTATCCGGCAGCGACGCACCCCCCCACCCCCGTACTATCCGGCAGCGACGTACCCCCCCACCCCCGTACTATCCGGCAGTGACGTACCCCCCCACCCCCGTACTATCCGGCAGTGACGTCCCCCACCCTTGTACTATCCAGCAGTGGCGTACCCCACCCCCGTACTATCCGGCAGTGACGTACCCCACCCTTGTACTATCCTGCAGTGTCGTACCCCACACCGACACTACCCTGCCCTGCCGTGCCCCACCCTCCTCAACCCTGCCCTGCCCTGACCCGAACAGTTCCCCCCCCCACCAGACACCCCCACCACCCTGTCGTGACATGCCCAGCCCCACCCACCGCCCCCTCCCGTTACTCCAGGCTGTTCTCGCAAAACAAACCACTAGTCTGTCGCTGTTACGGAAATTGCGGGGAAGGTCACTGGGCACCAACTGATTCCCCTGCGATATAGCCCTCGAGAACGGGCTTCCTAGTCTATGTCCAGAATCGAGAGAGAGAGAGAGAGAGAGAGAGAATCACTGCTGTTATCATTCCTGCGGTTTTCATGGAATCTTACACGTACAAACTCCGCATGATTATTTGCTGATTTTTATTAATACAAGACCGATCACATGACAGGGTTGGATGAGGGGGAGAGAAGAGAAGAGAAGAGAAGAGAAGAGGAGAGGAGAAGAAAAGAGAAGAGAAGATAAAAGAGAGAAGGGATGAGGAGAGGATAAAGATATAAAAGAACTGACAACAAAACAAACAATCCTGCTGCTTCTACCTCTGTTAAAGTTTTCAGGGCACGAAATGATTCTCTGATTATTATTATTATTATTATTATTATTATTATTAGTAGTAGTAGTAGTAGTAGTAGTAGTAGCTTCTACCTCTGTTAAAGTTTTCAGGGCACGAAATGATTCTCTGATTATTATTATTATTATTATTAGTAGTAGTAGTAGTAGTAGTAGTAGTAGTAGTAGCTTCTACCTCTGTTAAAGTTTTCAGGGCACGAAATGATTCTCTGATTATTATTATTATTATTATTATTATTATTATTATTATTATTATTATTAGTAGTAGTAGTAGCTTCTACCTCTGTTAAAGTTTTCAGGGCACGAAATGATTCTCTGATTATTATTATTATTATTATTATTAGTAGTAGTAGTAGTAGTAGTAGTAGTAGTAGTAGCTTCTACCTCTGTTAAAGTTTTCAGGGCACGAAATGATTCTCTGATTATTATTATTATTATTATTATTATTATTATTATTAGTAGTAGTAGTAGTAGTAGTAGTAGCTTCTACCTCTGTTAAAGTTTTCAGGGCACGAAATGATTCTCTGATTATTATTATTATTATTATTATTATTATTATTAGTAGTAGTAGTAGTAGTAGTAGTAGTAGTAGTAGTAGCTTCTACCTCTGTTAAAGTTTTCAGGGCACGAAATGATTCTCTGATTATTATTATTAGTAGTAGTAGTAGTAGTAGTAGTAACAGAAGTTGTAGTAGTAGTATTTGTACGTCTATTTCTCTTTTACATTCTAGCTACAAGCCCAGTCAAACACATGAATATATATACCTACTGATAAACAGGAGGCGCCAATTAAACGTAACATCGCTCCTGTCACTTGCTGTCAGAGAAGTTGATGGGGCGTGAAGTCTATATGATTATCCAGTATTTTTTATTGCAAACTCTCTCGACCATTATAAACGACGTGGGTAGGAAGGCAGACAGGCAGACTAACAGATCGACAAAGACAGATATATAGACAGCCAAAGAGATCGACACAAATAGATATATAGACAGACAGACAGATACTGATAGATCGACTGATAGATATAGAGATGATGGGCTAATTAATTTTAAAGTTATGTGCTCCTGTCACTGTTGCTGTGGGAGAAGCTGACGGGGCGTGAAGTCTATCTGATTTCCCTGTAACTTTTTAATGCATGCTGTCTCAACCATCATAAAAATGGGGTAAGAGAGAGACAGACAGCACAAAGGTAGACACACAGATAGATAAACAGATAGATAGACAGATGAATGGATGGATAGACACAAATAGATAGACAGATAAACAGACATGATGCAGTAGATAGCTTTCGAGAAGTTGACAGGGCAAGAAATTTATCAGATCATCCGGGTTTTACTTTTTATTATAAACTCTGTCAACCGTCACAAAAGGGGGGTGGGAGAGGGGAGACAGGCAGATTAGAGAGAGGGGAGATAGGCAGATTAGAGAGAGGGGAGACAGGCAGATTAGAGTGAGGGGAGATGGGCAGATTAACAGACGGATAGGCAGACAGATATAGACAGATGCATACATATATAAAAAGGTACACAGATAGAGAGATGGCTAGACAAACAGGTGGAGAGAGATAGACAGGTAGACAGAAAGACATAAGTAAACAGAGAGACGGGTAGAGGGACAGACAAAAACATACATACATACATAAATACACACATACATACATACAGACAGATAGATAGGCCTATAAAGACAGACGGTCAAAAAATAAAACAGAAAATTTGGTAGTTATAGACATAGAAATAGACAGATAGATAAAGAAAGAAAGGCAGATATAGGTAGATAGACAAAGACACAAGTAGCTGATAGAGACCTAGAGACACGAACACATATACATACTCGTACATACACAGATATATAAACATACAGGCAGAAATTGGCTCTATGTTATCTTGGTTTTATTTTTTCTTGGAGGGAACAATTTTGCGGGAGTCTGGCCTTTGATTCCTTCTTCCTTGCATTAAAAAAAACTACTCATATATATAAAGATGATAAACTACAAACAAACCAATCTTCTCTTGTCACAGAAAAATAAAAACGAACGCCACTTGATCCTTTCGATATTATCCTTTTAGTGCCCACCCAGTCAATCATCTTGAGAGAGAGAGAGAGAGAGAGAGAGAGAGAGAGAGAGAGAGAGAGAGAGAGAGAGAGAGAGAGAGATTGGAGGCTTTCAGGAGATAACGTTCAAAATTAACATGACTCTATAATGATTTATATTTATTAGTAGAATTCTAGTTAAATACCCAACTAAGACAACAGTGAGAAAAAAGCTGATAGATTTAACATACAAATTTAACTGCAGAAAAAGACAGGGAGAGAAAAACAAAAGACTGTGAACTTTACAAAATAAATGAGCTTGCAAAACAGAAAGACAAACAGACACAGCCTCTCCCAAGACACACACACACACACACACACACACACACACACACACACACACACACACAGAAACCACAAACTCCACCCGATCCTCCGGCATGCCATTCCCTCCACCACTATCTCAGGGAAGAAAATAACCAGGAAATAACGAGCAGAATTTTCCCGGTTCGCCACGATAAACAAATTAACTGAGTGTGTCGTGATGAGGAAGCGACCACCTGACGTACACCTGACTAAGGAGAGAACGACAACCGCGGGGAAGCCTCACTGTTGTAAGGAACCTGGAAGACGACCTGACAACCTATCCTCTCTCTGTCTCTCTCTCACATGCTTATTAACTTTGCCTCTAGGCCTTCTCTCCTTGTTTTCTATTACCTCTCTCTCTCTCTCTCTCTCTCTCTCTCTCTCTCTCTCTCTCTCTCTCTCATGCTTGTTAACTTTGCCTCTAGGCCTTCTCTCCTTGTTTTCTATTACCTCTCTCTCTCTCTCTCTCTCTCTTCAATTCCCATGCCAATTAACTTTGCCTTTAGGTCTTCTCTCTCCTCTTCTCTCCCCTCTACCTTTCCTTGTATCTCCCCCTCTCTCACTACCTCTCCCTCTTAGTACCATCCATTCTCTCCCTCTCCATACCAAACACGTCTCTAGGCCTCTCCCTCTCTCCATATCACAACCCATTCTCGCGACAACCCTTCTGACGCGGATTCAACCACCCAGCATCAAAGCCTCGACCCTAATGACAGTGGTTCTTGCATTTATAGTCGGGAATAACGGTATGCCTCGCTGCTGGCACACACAAGGTCGCCTCAGGGTAGCTCCATGTAAGGAAACAGAGGCAAGAAGGTGAAGTTAGGGTGGTGGTGGTATGTGGTGGGGTTTGTTTGGAGTTAGAAGTACTCTCATATCTCTGTTCTCGTCTCGTCTCGTCTCGTCTCTCTCTCTCTCTCTCTCTCACCTTGTATGTCCTTCTTGTCTCCTCATCCCTCTTCTGTCTACTTATCATTGTCACCTCACCTTCTCCCACAGGCTCTCTCTCTCTCTCTCTCTCTCTCTCTCTCTCTCTCGCTGACCTAGGAAACGTCTGACACAAGAAAAAAAAACCAAGATGGCTACCCAAGGAGACCCGTTCCCTCACCCCCAGGCCTACAGTGTCGTTCCTGTTACTGGGGCGTGTTTTGGCTGGTCTGGGAGATTTCTTAACGCCTCTTCCTTTGCGATTTATTTCAGGTATTTCGCATTCATAAGCACTTTAGGAGGTTTTCGAAATTTCCCAAACACCTTTTCCTCAGCGATTTATTTTACGTATATCAGATTCACAAGCATTACTGATGGCTTTCGAAATGTCCTAACACTTCTTCCTTTGCGATTCATTTTTGTAAATAGTACGTTTATATATACAGTGAGGTGGAAGGGGGGAGAGGGAGGGGGAGGCCGAAGATGGAGGGATGAGTGGAAAGGTACTTGAGAGAGGGGGGTGTGAGCTGGGCGCAGGTTAGAGAAATGGCGGGGGACAGGATGACATGGAGGCGATCTGTGTGTGGCCACTCCTTACGGGATTAAGGCGTCTGGGAATAGATAGACAGATAAATAGAGAGACGTTTAGCGTTTCTTTGTATGGTGTGGATGGTGGTGGAGGGCGGTGGCATCTACATAATATTCTCAACTCCCTCCCTATCCCCCGAAAGGAGGTTGGTGGACCAAAGGTATCTTCAGCCAGCGACCCACTGATTTCACGTTCAAATTAGCCTGGAACAACAACAACAATAATAGCAACAACAACAATACCAAAAACAACAACAATAGCAAAAACAACAACAGTAGCAAGAAGAACAACAGCAACAACAAGAACAACAGCAGCAAGAACAACAGCAACAATAAGGACAACCGCAACAAGAACAACAGCAACAAGAACATCAAGAACAAGAACAACAGCAGCAGCAACAACAATAACAACAGCAAGAACAATAATAAGAACAACAGCAAAAGCAGAAACAACAACAACAAAAACGTAATCGAAGCAAAGTTTGTCGATCTTGAGAGAAAAAAAATTCCGTAAAAGACTGCAAAAGTGTAATATACTGTACAAACTAAATCGCTAAAGAAGAGATGTAACGTTGTCTCTCAAGCAACGAGACTACGATACAGCAACAACAACAACAACAACAAAAACGTTAGCGACGCAAAGTCTGTTGATCTTGCGGGGAAAAAATGGCATACAAGACTGAACGTGGAATATACAAACTAAATCGGTAAAGATATGATACCACGAAGTCTCTCAGGCCAGCGAGACTACGAGAGACAATACACACTACGAGACTACGAGACAATACACACTACACAGGCGGGGTAGTATTATAAGCTCTCTCTCATCGGTTCTGTCATTATCTAAGCCTCTGATGTGCCCCCGAGACTCTACACTGCCTCTTGTAATTGTTAGGTGATTCAGTACGTATTATTTAGGACTATTACAGCCTACATTATATCAGGTTCTTAATAACCGTGGTTCTAGCCTGTATTCTCATTGGTTAAGAAAGCTCCCTAACACATTTTCCTAAGCGATTTGTTTTCTCTATTACACCTTACTGTCTCCCTCACACTTTTTCCTAAGCGATTTGTTTTCTCTATTACACCTTACTGTCTCCCTTACACTTTTTCCTAAGCGATTTGTTTTCCCTATTACACCTTACTGTCTCCCTAACATCTTTTTCTAGGCGAGTTGTTTTTTCTTTTACACCTTACTGTCTCCCTCACACCTTTCCCTAAGTGATTTGTTTTCTGTATTACACCTTACTGTCTTCCTCACACCTTTTCCTAGGCGATTTGTTTTCTCTACTACACCTTACTGTCTCCCTAACACCTTTTCCTAGGCGATTTGTTTTCCCTATTACACCTTACTGTCACCCTAACACCTTTTCCTAAGCGATTTATTTTCTGTATTACACTTTACTGTCTTCCTCACGCGTTTTCCTAGGCGATTTGTTTTCTCTATTACACCTTACTGTCTCCCTAACACCTTTTCCTAGGCGATTTGTTTTCCCTATTACACCTTACTGTCTCCCTCACACCTTTTCCTATGCGACTTATTTTCTCTATTACACCTTACTGTCTCCCTCACACCTTTTCCTTTGCGACTTATTTTCTCTATTACACCTTACTGTCTCCTAAACACCTTTTCCTATGCGACTTTCCTTAATACACCTTACTGTCTCCCTAACATCTTTTCTTAAGCAACTTATTTTCCTTATTACAACTTACTGTCTCCCTAACACCTTTTCCTACGCGACGTATCTTGCTTATTACACCTTACTGTCCTATTTTGTTATACAAATCCTTCCAGTACCGCCACATCTGTATACATAACGTACAAGAGTAACTAGCCATATCCAAAAACATAAATCGCTAAACAAGAGGTGTTCGGGAGCTTCCACATGTAACAGTAAGGGTGGGCCGTACGTCGCGCTTCACAAGACTCTCGCCTGTTGTTATCTTGTGTGTTGTGGGGACGGCTTAGTCTGCTGGTGTGGGCGTGGGTGTGACAGTGGGAGTAGGAAATGGATAAATGATGCTGGATAAACATGTTCTCTCTCTATCGTGCTGCCTCCAGAGAAACACTGAATTAATCCTCTTTCTGTAACGATGCTTTATTATTAATTATTATTATTATTCTTATTACTGTTAACATTACTACTACTGATATTACTACTACTACTACTACTAGAGATGGTAGTGGCAGAGGTAGTACTATCATTGCTACTGCTTCCACTACTACTACAACTATTACTATTACTACCAGACTACTTTCAACCATTAGCTCCCAGAGTTGCTGTGCGGGGGATTTTGCTGGAAAGGTACTAAGCGTACCGCCTTCCGCCTACCGGCTCCTATCAGGGACGAGAGAAGGAGAACAATTTCCTCACTCCTCCCTGAGGGAGGCGCTTCTCCGCCACCTCTCGCTGTCGCGAGTATAGGTTAACTCTTTCGTTAGGGTAGCGTTCTCTTCAGCAGGAAAAAATTGTCTGGTGCCAGCATGCGCGGTAACCCACTCAGCTTATAACCTTCTGCCTTAGTGGATTTCTCCCAGGTGAAGAAAACCGTCTGATTTTTGGCCATAGTAAATACTCAACTCCTCCTCCACAGCCAGAGGGTTAAAGAAATATAATGGATGCCGTGGTGTAGTCTGGGGTGTAGTCCGGGGTGTTGTCTAGGGTGTAGTGTGGGGTGTAGTCCGGGGTGTAGTCCGGGGTGTAGTGTGGGGTGTAGTTAATTAGCTGAGCGATGTACAACAAGGGCGAAGCAGCGGGACTGGTGGTGAGGGTAAAAACACGGCCATACAAGGTGGTGGTCTGCTCATCAGCGCCCCAGGGGGGTCAGCAGGAGGGTGGGGGGCAGGATAGTAAGGGGGCAGGGTAGTGTGTAAGGGGGTAGGGTAGTGTGTAAGGGGGCAGGGTAGTGTGTAAGGGGACAGCATACTGTGTAAAGGGGCAGGGTAGTGTGTAAGGGGGCAGGGTAGTGTGTAAGGGGGCAGGGTAGTGTGTAAGGGGGCAGGGTAGTGTGTAAGGGGGCAGGGTGGTATGTAAGGGGGCAGGGTAGTGTGTAAAGGGGCAAGGTAGTGTGTAAGGAGGCAGGGTAGTGTTTAAGGGGGCAGGGTAGTGTGTATGGGGGCAGGGCAGTGTGTAAGGGGGCAGGGTAGTGTGTAAGGGGGGCAGGGAGTTGTTAAAGGGGCAGGGTAGTGTGTAAAGGGGCAGGGTCGTGTGTAAAGGGGCAGGGTCGTGTGTATGGGGGCAGGGCAGTGTGTATGGGGGCAGGGCAGTGTGTATGGGGGCAGGGTAGTGTGTAAGGGGGCAGGGTAGTGTGTAAGGGGGCAGGGTAGTGTGTAAAGGGGCAGGGTAGTGTGTAAAGGGGGCAGGGTGGTGTAAAGGGGGCAGGGTGGTGTGTAAAGGGGCAGGGCAGTGTGTATGGGGGCAGGGCAGTGTGTATGGGGGCAGGGCAGTGTGTAAGGGGGCAGGGCAGTGTGTAAGGGGGCAGGGCAGTGTGTAAGGGGGCAGGGTAGTGTGTAAGGGGGGCAGGGTAGTGTGTAAAGGGGCAGGGTGGAGTGTAATGGGGGCAGGGTGGTGTGTAAAGGGGCAGGTTAATATGTAAGGCGGCAGGGTAGTGTGTAAGCGGGCAGCATAGTGTGTAAGGGGGCCGGATAGTGTGTAAGGGGACAGCGTAGTGTGTAAGGGGACAGCGTAGTGTGTAAGGGGGCAGGGTAGTGTGTAAGGGGGCAGGGTAGTGTGTAAGGGGGCAGGGTAGTGTGTAAGGGGGTACGGTAGTGTGTAAGGGTGCAAGGTAGTGTGCAAGGGGGAGGGGTAGGACAGGGTACGGCAGTGTGCACGGGGGTGGGGCAGGGTAGTGTGTAAGAGGTGGGTAGGGGCAGGGGCTTCTATCGGGGGTGGCAATGTTAGGAAAGGTTAGATCAGGTCAGATAGAACGGTCGGGTTGGGTTGGGATGGGTTAGGTTCGGTCAGGTTAGGTTAGGTTAGGTAAGATAATGTTAGGTTAGGTGAAATCAGGCTAGGTGTGGTTAGGTTAGGAGATACAAGAGAGTGAAAAGGTGGTGTGCTGCTCATTTACGCCGCGGGGAAGTACGAACGGAACGGCGCAGAGGCTCGTATCAGCTGTGTGTGTGTTTTTTTTTTTTTTTTTTTCTATGCGAGGAAGAAGGAACCAAAGGCCATGGCCCGCAGTAACAGTTCCCTCCAAGAGAGGTAGCCTAGATCAGGTTTGGTTACACGGCTGGGTTGGCATGGGTTTGGTTGGAATGAAGATGGGTCGGGCTGGGTTAGGTTATGATACGAGAAGCTGGGTTAGGATAGGTTTGGACAGGACCGGTGATGATAAGACGGCGGGCATGTCATCCACGGTCAATCAATATGTGTGTGTGTGTGTGTGTGTGTGTGTGTGTGTGTGTGTGTGTGTGTGTGTGTGTGTGTGTGTGTGTGTGTGTGTGTGTGTGTGTGTGTGTGTGTGTGTGTGTGTGTGTGTGTGTGTGTGTGTGTGTGTGTGTGTGTGTGTGTGTGTGTGTGTGTGTGTGTGTGTGTGTGTGTGTGTGTGTGTGTGTGTGTGTGTGTGTGTGTGTGTGTGTGTGTGTGTGTGTGTGTGTGTGTGTGTGTGTGTGTGTGTGTGTGTGTGTGTGTGTGTGTGTGTGTGTGTGTGTGTGTGTGTGTGTGTGTGTGTGTGTGTGTGTGTGTGTGTGTGTGTGTGTGTGTGTGTGTGTGTGTGTGTGTGTGTGTTTTAGGGAGGAACGGGAGTGTGTAAAACTGGGATGGTATGTACCCGAGTCACCTATTTATTTGGTGGTGGAGGTAGACATGGAGGTAGGCAAGCAAGGAGGTGAGTAAGGAGGCTGGGAGGTCGGTAGGCAGGGAGATGGCTAGGGAGGTAGGTAAGTTCGCAGGAAGGGCATGTATCGACTGTGGTGCTATGAAGTACGGAAGTCTAGCCGTGGCAAGTTGGGTTACAAGGTTAGTACAAGGATGGGTTCAAGTTCATAATGGTGTACCTGAAACCAAGTACATAACATTCCGTAGTTTTGACAATAATTTGGCTGAGATTTTCGACCCTTCGCCGCTTATTTCACGTGGCTCAATGGCAGTGTAATATTACCAATTAACATTCCTTCAAAAGCACTTACTTGTGACTAGTAGAATATCCTAGTGTGATTCTGCTATTACAAGTGAGTATTCATGAAGGAGAGATGGAAGTTTTAGGGAAAGTAAGAGTCAAATGAATATACCGTGGTAACACGAATGAAGTTATAAGTACGTCATCAGACTGAATAGGTTAAGAAGTGTTCCGGGATCTCCAGAGACTCTTCAAATACAATCCTTTATTCGATCACTATTTTTTCCACCACTTGGCCAAACCTCTCCTTCCCCTACAAATGATCCCTTAATATGGCTTTTGGGCTACTTGGTGATGCGGTCGGTTTGGTACTGGCCTCACGTTTCGGCGACGTGTTGGAGTTGGGTCGAACTCCACTGACTGCCACTGATTTTGTA
>NC_137059.1:6472794-6537794 GCF_032717465.1 Coenobita brevimanus
ATCCTTGCATCCTGCCTACCCCTCCACCCACCTTACTTCCTCTTACACAATACCTCTCCTACACAATCATTACAACCATCCTGCCTACTTCTCTGCCTACCCTGCTCCCTTTTTGGACACTAAAGGTACCTAACACCATAAGATATTTTTACACCTGCCTACCCCCTACCTACCTTAATTAAAATCTCTTTACATAATACCTGTCCTATTACCATTTTTATACCTGTCCATCCCCCTACACACCTAAACTTATACTACTCGTCAAACATAATCATTACGCCTTCATATCACCCTATCTACATTACACACACCTCCCTGCCCACACAACCATCTACACACCTGCCCACTTCTCTACCTACCTTAATTAATTCCTCTTTACATATTACCTGCCCTATTACCATTTTGACACCTGGCCACCCTGCTCGTCCCTCTACACAACTTCTCGTACTGCTCTTCAATCATTACGCCTTCATATCAGCTAATCTGCCCTACACAAACCTCCCTGTCCTCGCAACCATCTTTACACCAGTCCACCTCTCTACATACCTTAATTCTCCACACTCTGCTTACCATAAACAACCACTACACCTTACTTCCCACCCTACCTACCCTACCCAATTCTACTTACATCCTGCCTCCTCGTCCACATACCCATTCCTCTACATTACCTGTCCTACACAACAAGCTTCACATCCTGCCTACCCCTCTACCTCTTATACATTAGCTGCCCTACACAACCAACATACTTACCCTACCTGCCCTGCACAATAGTCCTTTCACACCCTGTCTATCAACCTACCTTCCTCACACAAAGCTCCTCGCCCTGCCTAAAGATCCATACACTCTGTCTACCACATTAACAGCAAAGGAGTAGAGGATGTAAGGGAGGACTGAAGACAGCGAAGGAGGAATGGTAGACAAGGAGAGGAGAGGGGAAGAAGTGGTCGTGAAGAAGACAAGGGGAAGTGAGAAGCTGGAGAGGTAAGAGATGGTAATATAGTTGGAAGAAAGACTGAGGGAGGGAAAAGGAATTCAGAGGACAAGAAGAGACGGAAATGATGAAAGTAGGAGAGGGAGAAAAAGATGAGGGAATTACGAAGGTTTGCAAATGGAGGAAACGTAAGAGGTAGAGGAAAAGGAAGGTGAGGAAGAAGAAGAGGGATATGAAACGAGGAGAAGGGGAGAAGAGAGGGAGAAAAAGGTAAGAGGGGAGAAGGAGAGAGGCGAGAGAGGGAGGGGGAAGGAGAGAGGCGAGAGAGGGAGGGGGAAGGGGACACGGCAGGGAGAGAAAGGGAGTAAGAATAAATAGGGAGGGCAGGGGTGGGAGAAGAGTGAGGGCATGGAAGAAGGGTGTGATGAGAGGTGGGAGGGGGAGGTAACAGGATGGAGGTCGGGGTGGAGTGGGGTAGGAAAGGAAGAGAAGGCATGGAGGTAGGGGAGGAGGGGTGGGGAGGTAGGTTGTTGGATGGTGTGGGGTGGGGATGGGTAGGGGAGGGGGGACGAGAGGGCATAGGGGAGGGTGTTGGGTGAGGGGTGGGGTGAGGTGGGGTGAGATGAGGTGTATTATCCTGTAGGTGACGCCTGGGGGAGGTAACGGGACTACATCGCCCCGGGGAGATGGGTCAAGGGGGGAGGACGAGGAGAGCAGAGGGAAGGCAGGTAGGGAGGAAGTCAGGTGACGAGAGAGAGAGAGAGAGAGAACGTAAATAGCCAAGTTCCCATGCTAATGATGATAAAGAAGCGACGAGAAGGAGGCGAACTCTTAATGAACATCGCTTGAAAAATGACGCAGTGAGAGAGAGAGAGAGAGAGAGAGAGAGAGAGAGAGAGAGAAATGAAATACCTACACGCAAAACAACATTCTCTCACACACACTCCACCATGAGAAACTAAAATAAATCAATAAAGAAAACAGCGCAGGGAAAAAACCAGCGGGGTCTCATGTAAGAAGTAGAAACATTAATTTTTGAAGGTCAGTACCACAGTCTTCCATGCGACAGGTGGAGGGGAAAGTGGTGTGGTGTGATGTGGTGTGGTGGGGGTAAGATGTGGTGGTGTGGTGGGGGTATGATGTGGTGTAGTGTGGGGGTAAGATGTGGTGTAGTGTGGGGGTAAGATGTGGTGTAGTGTGGGGGTAAGATGTGGTGTAGTGTGGGGGTAAGATGTGGCGTAGTGTGGGGGTAAGATGTGGTGTGGTGGTGGTGGTGGTAGTATGTGGTGTGATGTGGTAGAAAGTGATGACTGATTGTGGTGACTGTACTGATGATGATGATGATGATGATGATGATGATGACGATGATAGTGCTGGTGATTTGAGGGGGGTGTTATTATAGTGGTTGTAGTGATCAATGCGGTGGTAATGATAGTAGCAGTGATGGTGGAGATGGTTATGACAGTGGTGATAGTGATGAGGTGGTAACGATAGTTGTTGAGGCGGCGATGGAATTGGTTACGATGGCGATGAAGATAATGATGGTTATGATGGGCACAGTGATGATGATGATGATAGTGGTGGAAGTGATGGTGATGGTTACACAGCTATTGCGATGATGATGATGATGATGATACTACTGGTGGTGGTAACTGGTAAGCGGTGGAGATGGTTTACAGATCTTGTGGTGGTGACTGTGGTGGTGGTGGTGGTGGTGGTGGGGATGTGGTGAAGACGAGTGTAATGGTGGGGATGTGGGATGTGCGGTGTAGTGCTGGGGATGGGAGAGGTGAAGTGGTGGAGATGAGTGTAGTGGTGGGGGATGGTGGAGGTGTGGTGGTGATGAGTGTAGTGGTGGGGATGGTGGAGGTGTGGTAGGGATGAGTGTAGTGGTGGCGATGGGGATGGCGGTGGTGACACATGATAGTGGTGGTGGTGAGGGCGAGAGTGAGTTTTCATGATAGTGGTAGACAGGAATGTTGCCAGAGGTGTAAAAAATGAGAGAGAGAGAGAGAGAGAGAGAGAGAGAGAGAGAGAGAGAGAGAGAATAACGATGACAGAGACAACAATGATAAAAGACGATGATGCTGTGTGAAAAATAAAAACAGAAAAAGAAAAATGATGGTGATGAACATGAGGGTCGTGAAAATGATAGTGAAAATAGTGACAGTAGAGGCATTAATGACAGGCCATGTTCTAGTGTGGATGAAAGAAATGGGGGAAAATGATGTCGATGGTGAACAGAGTGATCGTGTTGATGACAGGTAAATTTGTGACGGTAGGATGTTAGAGGGGGTAATGATAGGAGACTGTGTGGTTTATATGAAAAAATGAATTGAAACCCTGATTTCTTACAATGCCGTCAACTGTTCACACGAAAGAGCTAATATATCTAAAATTATGTTTACTGAAGATCCAAGTCGGGCCAAAACTGTTCTACTGCATCTTATCTTTAAACTGAATTTCCATATGTGGGGAGAATTTTAGAAAGAAAATAATGGTGATTAAATAATGAGCATTGCCTTGGCCGCAAAAAAAAATAATCACTTGTGTATCCATGAGTAAAAGTTCGTCGACAGTCCTTACCTGTGTTATGTTCTGCCTTTCACATTTCTCCCTGTGTTATGTTTTGCCTTTCACATTTCTCCCTGTGTTATGTTCTGCCTTTCACATTTCTCCCTGTGTTATGTTCTGCCTTTCACATTTCTCCCTGTGTTATGTTCTGCTTTTCACATTTCTCCCTGTGTTATGTTCTGCCTTTCACATTTCTCCCTGTGTTATGTTCTGCCTTTCACATTTCTCATTCTCTGCAAACGATATTGTATTCTTCAACCTCCAGTCAGTCAGTCAGTCTCTCTCTCTCTCTCTCTCTCTCTCTCTCTCTCTCTCTCTGTAAGAAAGAACGATTTAGCAAGCGTCTAGTTGTTGGTTCTTTCTTATCTTGAAAAATACATACAGTTTTCCTGCGTTCTTCATGTAGGTGTAACAAAAATAGTCAACACCTTCCACTGCCACAGCCGACAGAGAAGTACCAGCAAACTTCTGCACAAGGCTGTACATCCATGCAGTGCTGTTAATGGCATGTGTAGCAGTCATGATAAATTGAATCACGTCTGTCGGAGCACGTTTCCTTGATATATGACTGTGGTGATGAAAAGGAAGTGAAGTGACGGTGATGAGGATACACGAGGAGGGATGTACGGTGTTGTGACGTCAATGGTGATGACTGATGGTGATGAATGACAGTCGGTAATGAGTCTGTGATGTAATTAACCCCTTCAATACAATGACGCTTTTCGAGACACATTCCTCCTGTCGCCAAAGGAGTGGTGCTGGAGAGGAAGGCCTTCACGTGGTGGCACCCATTTAACCAGACGGCTTCACTGCCTGCGTATTTAAGGTCCCCCAACTACTTCCCTATCCCCAAAAAGGAGGATGGTGGGTTACAGGAGAAAGGCAACTTCAGCCTTCACGTTACAGAAGAATCTGGAACTACAGCAACAACAAAGACAACACAGCAACAACAACACAAAACAACAACACAACACCACATCATAACAATAACACGGCATTATCTCTACGTCATTCTGTCTTAAGGCAGCCTCACACTGGGACAAAAGTGGCTAACATGCGAGCCAGTTTTGCGACCCGCTAGCCAAACTGACTCACGGTGAGCAAGATTTCCCCTGCGAGGCGAAATGGATAACAATTCTCGCTCACAGCTTGTTGGTGGGATTAGAACTCAAATGAGCCTATAATAATTTTGTAATTGGTGAGAAAATATTCTGTTATTCACAGAAGGAAACTTTAACTAAAATTGTTAAGTAAATACAATTTAAGTCATGTGGTTTTTATTCACTTTTATTTTTTTCTTGTAACATGAAATAAATATTCTGACACTCGGGTAACCAGCCCGCGGAGGCTGTCTGGTTTGTCTCCAAACAACAAGTAGAAATCAGACTTCGATATGGATCCTGAGGCAAGGAAAACCCTAGTAGACTGCTTTGTGGCTCTGGAGTTGCTAAAGTACGTTAGGAGGTTGTAGAAACTGAGGAAAAGGGAGTGGGTACTCCGTGGTGGTTTGTTTACAAATGACCACGAGGCGCCAAGGCAGACGACACTGTTAGCCGTTTCGGCTCGCAAAAACACACGAGTGTGACGGACACTCGACTCTGCTAGCTGTTTTGGCTCGCAAAACTGGATCGCATGTTTGCCACTTTTGGTCTAGTGTGACGCCACCTTTAGTCCTTAGTCCTTCAAGCTGCCCTCTCTCTAACTCACTCCTTGAATATGATGGTCTTTTTCATTTTTGCAACTGCTAGATGATTATACACAACTCTGGGGAAAACACTCGTACTGAAGAGGTTGATGGAGATTGATACACATAGCTGAATGAAACTTTCGCGTGGTAGTAAAAACAAAATACAAGAAATAATCGTTTGGTGGACACACACACACACACACACACACACACACACACACACACACACACACACACACACACACACACACTATACCTACAAAAACAACTCCTCAGCACAAAAACAAAACACTAAAGCAATGCACACACGATGCTTCAATTCTCTAACTCACCCCATTTATTTCCAATTTACCAACAGAATTATATAGTGCCTCAGTAACAACTATAGTCCAATCCTCTAAACTTGGTGGAAATTTCGTCCTTCTGTAACTTATTTCCAGTAGCTCAGAGGCAAAGTGAGACGATACTACGGCTGTATATCGTTTCCATGGCCCTTCTTCGTGACTAGGACCATATTCTAGTGTTAATTTGCAGAGTGAGACAATACTACGGCTGTATATCCTTTCCATGGCACTTCTTCGTGACTAGCACCATATTCTAGTGTTAATTTGCAGAGTGAGACAATACTACGGCTGTATATCCTTTCCACGGTACTTCTTCGTGACTAGCACCATGGAGTTAATTTCATGTTATAACTCACTACCGAAGATGGAGAGAAGGTAATTTTATGCCTGTTTAAAATGAACAGAGAATAGAAAAAAAATGGGATGCCTTAACTTGCCCCGAAATAAATTACCATCTCAATATACTCTCTCTTCATCTAAGTCTATCAACAAAAATAAAATGGCCTAATTTCTCCATACGCTCTCTCTTCTTCAAAAGTCTACTCTTCAAATTATAAAGTACGGTACTTCTACCACATCTACAGGCACAAAACAGTAAGGGAAGAGCTGCCTTATCCTCCACAAAAACTACTACTACTGCTATTACTACTACTACTAATCTATCTATCTATCTATAGCCAGGGGGTGTAGGCGGTGGCTGAATCAGGCCGCAGTCCTGATGGACCCAGGTTCGAATCCCGGCTGGGGCAGGGGACAGTTTAAGGATTTGAATTTCATAAAAGCAGACTTCCCTGATCTACCAGATGACCCGCCGACATGTCATCAAAGTACCCCCGATAATACCAATACACCAGTCCTGTATGAGACAGTCCTAGTATGTATCCAATATGGACGGTGAGTGTTAGTGCCGAAGTGGTGACACGTAGAGGTGTATGGTATGTAGGAGGACTACTGGGCCTTGAGAGCAGGCTGTGAAGCCTATGCCCAGAGTCGGACACATAAAAAGACGCCATAATCCCGTAAGGAGTGACCGTATGTCTGAGTTAATTGTCTTACGGAGAGGGGCACTAACCCTCCGCCAACCCACTTGTTGACACGTAGGGAACACGTGTGAGTTGGCTATAGGGTTACCACCAAGCGATGTACATAGTTTACTGGCTTACAGGCAACCATTAGGCTTGTCACTAAAAGTAAAGCCACCTGAAAAGGAAAAAAAATAGAAGTAAAAAGTGACAGAAACGATGGGTGAATAGAAATAGTAGTGGGCAGACACAGAAAAAGAATGATAAAGGTGAAGGAAGAAGTAGGCAACACTACATCAAGTGAGTGGATGATGGTCGTCCCCACCTTAAATAATAATAATAATGAATATAATAATACAGTAATAATAATAATAATAATAAATAATAATAATAACTGTGGCAGGTGGTGGCGACCAGCATCCACTCACTGGATGTAGTGCTGCCTACTTCTTCCCACCGTATCATTCTTTTTACTGTGTCTGCCCTCCTCTCTTCCTATTTCCCTCATCTTTCCTGTCGCTTTTTATTACACTTCTTTCCTTGTCAGGTGGCTTTACATTGAGAGACAAGCCTAATGGTTTCCTGCAAGCCAGGAAACCATTTCCAACGCTGGGTGGTAACCATATAACCAATCCATACGTGGTCCCTACGCGGCAGCAAGTGGGTAGGCGGGGGGTTAGTGCCCCTCCCTGTAAAACCACTAACTCAAAGACAAATGGCTACCCCTTACGGGATTATGGCATTTGGCTGTAGATAAATAGACAGATAATAATAATAACAGCAATAGCTTCTCTAATCTTCCCTCAATATCAGTGTACCAACGAAACTATTATAAAGTTGTTTAGCAAGATAAAGACACAAAGAACAACAGAGAGCGGACGTGTTACCCTGCACAGAAACAACCTTGAATATTGCACGCTGCTTACTATTACCACACACACACACACACACACCACAACAATCTCCCCCCCCCCTCTCTCTTTCTCTCACATGAACTTTACTGAACCTGGCTAACGGCGCCCTGCTTTGCGTAACATCACCCCTTGGTCTCCTTCGTACTCTCACCCTCGATTGCCAAACACCTCCTTCCCTCCTCTCCTTCCTTCTCCTTGTCCCTCAAATGACCTCAATTTACCATGGTATCCCCCCAAGCTACCTTTCCTTCCTTCACTGCCCTTACCTCCATATTTTCTCCCTCCCTCCCTCACCCTTCTTACCTCTTCTTCCCTTCCCTTCTTACCTCTTCTTCCCTTCCCTTCTTACCTCTTCTTCCTTTCCCTTCTTACCTCTTTTCCCCTTCCCTTCTAACTCTTCTTACCTTTCTCTCTTCTTCCCTTCTTACCTTTCCTCTCCCTGTTTTCTCCCTCCCTCCCTCTCCCTTCTCACCTCTTCTTCCATTCTTACCTTTCTTTTCCATACTTTTTCTTTACCTTCCTCGTTTTTTCCTTACTCTACCATCCTCCCTTTTCCTCTTTCACTACCTTTACCTTCCTTTCTTCTTACCTCCTTCCCCTTCCGTTCTTCCTTCTCTTTTCAGATTATCCCCTTCTTGCATTTCCTTTCCCTACTTTCTTCCTACTTCCCCCACTCCATTCTTTCCCTCCTCTCCTTTTCCTTCTTCCATTCCGCTCATACTTTCCTTACTGTATCATCTCCTTTGCTCTCCAGTCCTTCCTTCTCTTTTCTTATTTTTCCATTCAATGTCATTTCTGTCCTTCCTTCTCTTTTCCTCTTTTTTGCCATTTATCTTTTATTTTTCTTACTCCACTTCTCCTTCCCTTTTCCTCTTTATTCTTTTTCTACTATTTGCTTTCTTCCTCTTCCATTATCTGAATTTTCCAACTCCCTTTCCTCTACAACTTTCCAATTCCTCTTCTGCTTCCCTCTTCCTCCTCCTCTGGTCTTCTCTACATCATCCGCCTCCTACCTAAACATTCCATTTCATCCCTTCCCTCCTTCCCTCCCTCACTATTCCCTTCCCTCTTCTCTCCATACCTTCATCCTATTTGCTCTACCCCTTCCTTACCCTCACATCCTATCATCCTTCCTTCCTTTTTCCTTTTCTTTTTTTTCATTCTTCGCTTCTCCTAGCCTTGTCCCCTTCCCCTCCCCCTCTCCCCCTTTTACCCTGAGCTTCCCTATTGGACCCTTCCTTTCCCTCTCACATGAATACCCTCTCTCTCTCTCTCTCATCTTAAATATTCTCTCCCTGTTCTCCCAGTCTTCCTCAGGACATCCTTCCATTCCCACGCCACTCCCTCCCTCCACAACCCTTCATCAGTCTCTCTTCTTTTACCTCTCCTCTCTTTCAATCTCTCTTCCCTTCCTCTCCTCTCTTTTATCCCTCTTTTTCCTCTCCCTGACGTAATATTACTTTCCTTTTCTGATAGATAGTGTAGAATAAGATTTCCTTTCAATCTTGCTAGTAAAATTTCCATGCCAACTTTTCTATGCTGCATGGTGGTTCTTCTCACTATTTCCTGCCGTTTGGTGGGTTTGGTGGGTGGGTTGGGGGGGTCTTCCTGCTTGTCTATCCTTGTCTTTAACTGATAATCTTGTTGCCTATAAAATTCCCTACACCAAACAGCCGCAAACGGACCAACAGATCTTTTGCCGTTTGTTTTCCTTTATACTCCTTTGTACTTCCCTCTTATGTCTCTTGTATTCCTCACCTCTTTCTATCTCTTCTTTTTCTCTCCTCTCTCCTTTTTTCTCTCCACTCCTCCATCTTTCTCATCCCTCTGCGCTTCTTCTCCCTCCTCCTCCTCATTTCTCCCTCCCTTCCTCAACTTTCCCTCCAGTTCCAGTCTCTTCTATGACCCTCCTCCTTTTATCTCTTCTTTTCCTTTCCTCTCTTCCTTTTTCTCTCCCCCTCCCTCCTTATCCCTCTGAGCTTCTTCTCCCTCCTCCTCTTCATTTCTCTCTCCCCCTCCTCAACTTTCCCTCCGGTTCCCTCCTCCCGCCAAACATGACCTTCCCATTCCTTCCCTAACTTCTCACCGTAAATGCCTTCCATATCCCTTCCTTCTTTCCCTTTCCCTCCCTCCCTGCCTTTCCTCTACATTCTCTCTCTCTCTCTCTCTCTTATCAATTTCTTCTTTCCCTCTCCCTCCCTCGCTTCCTTTCCTCAACCTTCTGATATCCTCTCTCTTTCTGTGTGTGTGTGTGTGTGTGTGTGTGTGTGTGTGTGTGTGTGTGTGTGAGAAAGGAGGCAAGGGAGTTTTTTTGCGAGTTAAGGACAGTGAGGTGGTGAAGGGGGAAGGACGTGACTGAGAAAACGTAAGTTATGAGCATTTTATGAGTGGCCGACCCCTCTCCACAGCTGTTAGGGAGGGTATGGGGCTGGGGCAGGCAGGAAAAAATAAGAAGGATATGGGAAAAGGAGGAAAAGGAGGTGGGAGAAAAGGAAGAGGAAAGTGGGAGGGGAGGAAAAGGACGAGGAGAGGAAAAGGAAGAGAAGAAGAGGGAAGGAAACGGAAGAGAGGAAGGGGAAAGGGAAAGGGGGAGACGAGGAAGAGGAGGGGAGAAGGAAGAGGAGAGGAAAAAGAAGAGAGGGTGAGAAAGGGGAAAGGGAATGGGGGAGAGGAGGAAGAGGAAGAGGAGGAGGTGAAACAGAAGAGGAAAAGGAAAGAGGAGAGGTAGAGGAGAAGAAAAGGAAAACGAAGAGGAAAGGTAAAGAAGAAAAAGAAGGAAGGAAGGATGGGAAAATTGGAAGGGGGGAATGGAGTGAGGAAAAATGGAAAGTATAAGAAAAAAGGGAGTAGGGGGAAAGAAAGAAAAGGAAGAATGGCTTAAGTGGAAGGACGAATAAAGAAGGGTGGGGAAAGGGAGAGGAAATGGAGAAAAGAAAAGGGAGGAATGGAAGAAGAGAAAAAGGGAAAGGAAAGAAAAAAGAGAAATAGGAAGAATGGGAAAAAAATGAAGCGGCGGAGAAGAGAACTAAGAAGGAAAGGGATAAGGGAGAAAGGAGGAGGAGGAGAGGGAGGAGAGGACAGTCAGAAGAGGATGTTGACATGAAGGAAAAGAAAGGACTGGGAAGGAGAGGAAAAAGAAAGCCTGAAGAAAAGAGGAAAGATAGAAGGGAAGAAAAGGGGAAGGCAATGGAAGAAGAAATGGAGACGAAGACAACTGGGAAGGAGAGAGAAAAAGGGGACAGGATGAAGAGGGAGAGGAAATGGAAAGGAAGAAAGGAAGGCAAGGTCGTGGGAAGGAGAGAGAGACTTGGGAGGAGGAATGAAGAAGGGTTGGGGGAGGGAGAGAGAGAGAGAGAGAGAGAGAGAGAGAGAGAGAGAGAGAGAGGAGAAATAGACACCAACCTACCCTCACTCTATCAAGGAGACTCACAAAACATTAATTCTCCTTGCGCGCTGGCCAAGGCGAGATGTGTCTAGGCATAAGATCTTAATAATAAACTTAAGGTCTGTGTTTTACTGTTTCTTGAGCTAGAGTTGTGTTGATTGTGTGTTTTATGTTTTATCCTCACTCACACAGCTTCCACATACTTGAAAATCATCATCATCATCATAATAACAGTAATAATCCATCCATCATCCAATCCTATGTCGCTCTATAAGGAGCGTAGGAACCCGGGGCAAGGCAAATTGGTCTTGACATTTAAGATGAGAGTGAGCGTGAAACAGTAATAATAATAGTAATTAATAATAATATTAATAATAATAATAATAATAAAATAATAATAATAATAATAATAATAATAATAATAATGGTAATAAAATAATAATAATAATAATAATATTTTACAACAACGAAGATCTATTAATCGTAAACACACACACACACACACACTTTACAAACACCTCTCCACAATACCAGGAAAATCCACTTGTGCAACAGCCTTCCTCTTTATCCAACCTTACTCCTTCATGCCAGTGATGTCCTCTACTGATGTGATATTGCCACCTCTAGGCGATTTTACTGAGGGGGACAGTTCTTGTGGTAAAGCAGTAAAGTTTGTATGTACCCTTCCCAGCTCGAAAAGTCTCTCCATATAAATAATAATATCTGGAGATAGGATTAACGTGGTAAATGAAGCATGCATGTAATCTCTCCACCTCGAAAGGTCTCTCCAAAGCTTAATAATATTGTCTAGAGATTGGATTGGCGTGGCAAATGAAGCACCAATGAAATCCCTCCAGTTTTAAGTCTCTCCAAAGCTTAATAAAATTTTCTGAGAATAGGACGAACGTGGTATAGGATGAACGTGGTAAATGAAGGGTAAATGTAACCTCTCTAGTTCGCCTGGTCTCCCCATATATGATTGTCTAGAGATAGGATGAACGTGGTCAATGAAGCTAGTATGTGATCTTTCTGGTTCGAAAAGTCTCCAAAGCAAAGTGAATGTCTTAATAGCAAGAATAAGGTGAAAAATGCATCTTACGACTGAAATAATTAACAAGATGAACGATACCAGCAAAAAAAATAATAATAATAATAACAACAGGAATCAACACCTGTAATAACACTGATGAAATATGGCAATGTGTGCTTTTCTTCACACACACACACACACACACACACACACACACACACACACACACTGCCGATATCAACATTATAAATCTGCTCTTATACTTACACCTTCGACGTACTGCTAGAGAACACGACTTACCTGCAAAAATAAGAAAATTATTATTATTATTATTATTATTATTATTATCCATCTGTCATTTCAAAATACAGCTAAGGTGGTGGTGGTGGTAATGACGATGATAACGATAATGACGATGACGACGACGATTACGATGATGACGATGAGAATAACAACAAAAATGGTAATAACTAAAATACAAAGACCTTCATAACTACCACCCATCAACAATTTTATGCTCCTTAGAATGATTTGCGACCTTCATTTCCCTCATAACTTATCTTTAATTTCCCCGTGGAGAGGAAGGGAGAGGGGGAGAGAGGGAGAGAGAGAGGGAGGGAGAAGAGTTGGTCCTCGATTTTCACCAAGAAATAATTATGATACGGAAAAATTGCAACTTTTGTATCATGATCTTTCTTTCGGATTTATATCGCTCAAAAACGCCATTCGATTCCTTTCTCTGATTTTTTTCCTTCCTTATATTTTGTTCTTGCTACTACCTGACGATTTTAGTTAGCTTGGGGATTTTTTTTTTTTAATGGTCTGGCTTGATATGGCCTTCAATAATCTTTTCACTGCCAGTTGTGTCCCCTGAGCTGAAGAAAATTGTCTGGAGTTAAAAATAAAATAAATAAAAATTAAGTCACCTTCCCGGATTTAACTGTAACTTTATTTCCATAGTTTAATTTTACTGACACCTTGAGAGAGAGAGAGAGAGAGAGAGAGAGAGAGAGAGAGAGAGAGAGAGAATTATAAGGGCTCTAAAAGAAAAGTAAATGCCCTCTCCCACTTCGGCGTAAATAGGCACGATGAAGCCACGATGAAAATCGCGGCCGAAGTCGGTGACGTGTCGACGATTCTGACGAAGAAACGTGGTGTCGGCGTAATACCGGCGACACCAGTACAACAAAACGCCGAAACCTCGGCGGAGTATACCGATATAACTGGCGACTAGTAGCCGACATATCGCCGATATGTCGGCGTAATGCACAAGCATTATTCTAAATTCAAATTTTAACGGTTTTTTTATGGCGACTCAACGGCGATAAAGGTACATCGGCGGCGTGCTGTCGACGATGTATCGTCGATGTGTCGGCGAATGCATTGCACGCACCTCGCAGACAAAACGCCGAGGCCATCGCAGGTGCCTCGCCGTCATCGGCGTATTTAAGGCGATTAATCGACGGTTCATCCGTGAAATGTCGGCGATATATCACCGACATTCATAAGATGAAATATTACTGTCGCATAACCCGGTACGTATCGTACGGTTTACGTAGGCTATGTCGTATTAACCTCACCGACGCATCGCCGATACATTGCCGACGCTTCACCGTATGACATCTCAAAGGTTTTTTTCACCGCCGACGCCTCGCCGATGTCGGCGATCATACGCGGTTTATACGCAGGGTAATTGCCGACGTTGCCGAGGCGTCGCCTTGTTGTTTACGACTAATCTGCGAAATTTTACAAAATCGTGGAGGGCCACGACGTTTTCATGCAGCATGAAAACGTCGTGGCCCCCCACGACAAATTTCCACCTCGTGCGACGTATCGGCGCCATGCCACGAATGGACAAGATTTTGATGACGAATACCCACGATTAGGGATTTTTGACACATCGTGACTTTATCTTCCACACTTTCGCCGAAGTGGGAGAGGGCCTTAACGCTGCTGAGGAAGTCTGACCTTGACCCTTGACCTTGACCTTTCATCAGTCATCACCAAAACTGCATCACTTCTTTCCAGACCCATACACAATACACAGCGTTTGATAAATTCTAATCAAACACTGACGCGATATTCTGTGGGTACTGAGGTGGTCTGAAGTTCATATGGACGCGGGTTCGATTGTCGGCCGGGACAGGGAACGCTTAAGGATTTGCATTTCGTTAAAAGCAGACATTACCACAGTTCCATAAGACCCACCAAAATATTGTAGAAACACCCCCGCTAATACCAATACACCAGTCCTGTAGGAGACAGCCCTAGCATGTATTTAATATGGACGGTGCGTGCTAGTGTCGAAGTGGTGACATGTAGGGGTATATGGTGTACGAGACAGCCCTAGCATGTAATTCAATATGGACGGTGGGTGCTAGGGTCGAAGTGGTGACATGTGAGGGAGTGTGGTGGGTAGGACTGCTGAACCTTAGGTAGTTAACGCTAAGCCCAGAGTCTATCTATCAATCTACAGCCAGACGACTTAATCCCGAAAGGGGTGGTCAGTTTATCTCGGAGTTACTTCACCCACACACCCACACCCACACCCACCCACCGATCCACACACACACACACACACACACACACACAAACACACACACACACACACAAGTACTCAATCACAAAAGCTACATCTTCATCTTCGCTAATTATCAAGGTAAGAGAAAAATTGCAAAGGCAGAGAGTACCGTTGCAAAGGCTACACCCGAACGCCGACCATGGCAAGGCATCGCTAACGTGACCCCGTCCCACATAGCCTCTCGCGCCTTATCATACCACCTCTGAACCCGATAAATCCTTAACTTGCGCCACCTTTACTTATTACACCTTTTGGTATTCCGGACGCAGGTATTTCTCTGAGGATTTGTTGCTTAATTGTTGTTCTCCACCTGAGCTGTAGATGTGCTGAAAATTGGGTTTTTGGAACTGTTTAATATCTTAGTTAATTCATTCAACACGATTATGTATTTTATTATTATTATTACTCATTATTATCATTATTATTTTTATTATTATGATTATTATTATAGGCCAAGGATGAGGTGGAGGGATGGAGTGGAGAGGTATATGAGAGAGGCGATGTGTGACCTGGGAGCAAGGGCAGTGAAATGGCAGGGGACAGGGCGACATGGAGGCGATTTGTTTGTGGCCACCCCTTACGGGATTAAGGCGTCTGACGATAGATAGATAGATTTATAATTATTATTATTATTATTAGCTTCGGGGAGATGTTTCTAAGTGGTAGGATTAGATACAGCCTTCATTAATCCTCTTACTAGAGGTTCTTCAAGCCTACATAGACTCATCTGCTGCTAGACTGATTAGGAAGAAAGACACGCCATAACAGTAAGGGGGTAACAGTAGTAATAACCCCAGGATTATCTGAACGTGAACCCGATGGACTACAGGATGAAGCTGCCATCCTCCTGCAGCCCACATCCTTTTTAGGAGGGATAGGGAAGTAACTGAAGGACGTTTGTGTAACCAGGTAATGACGCCGACCAGTTATATCAGTGCCACCACGTGAAGGCGTCCCTCTCCACCACCAAGAAAGTGAGGGGACAATAGCTAGCAAAGTAGGAGAAATTCTACGGATTGAGTTGTATCATTAGGACTGTTACTTGCTTCCATACCACAAAACGCAACCACTGCTTAACGAACCAGGTCCCTATTTCCAGTTTTATATAATGACTGGGGTATGGAAGGCCCTGTCGACTGGATGCGAAGAGATAAATGAAAAATAATCCCTCCTGTCTGAAAGTCTCCCTAAAAAAATCGTCTGAAGAGTGCAAAAATAAAATGCAAGATATATATAGTTTGATTAAAGAGGATTACCTAGTGGTGGCAGGATTTGAGAGAGAGAGAGAAAGAGAGAGAGAGAGAGAGAGAGAGGACTAATCACACTACTAGTCTCATCTTTTATTTCCACCACAGCGGTAGTGAAGATGCGGTGGAAGTGGAAATACAGAGTCGTTTTAAACACATTCAAGTTTGTTTCAGTGTTGTAGTGAATCGTGACGGAGTTGTAGGTCTCTTGCAGCGGCCGGGGTCAGGGTGGGTAGCATCACCGTCGGAAAAAAAAAAAAAAAAGTTAGGAGAGATGTCTAAGAAAAATGTCTAAGTAAAATGTCCAAGTAAAGTGTGAGTAAAGTGTCAAAGTAAAATGTCTAAGTAAAATGTCTAAGTAAAGTGTCTAAGTACAATGTCTAAGAAAAATGGCTAAGAGAAATATCTAAGTAAAGTGTCTTGGTAAAATGTTTAAGGAAAATGTCTAAGTAAAGTGTCTAAGTAAAGTGTCTAAGTAAAATGTCTAGGAAAATTGTCTAAGTAAAATGTCTAAAAAAATGTCTAGGAAAAGTGTCTGTCAAAGCACAATGACTGAGAAACATGTCTAAGGAAAATGTCAAGGAAATCAAAGGAAGAATGTAAAAGGTCACATATAAATCAGGGAAAGAATGTTAAGTCATAAAGGTAACAGAGAAAATTGAAAGTCACTGAAATATGGACAAAAATCACAAGACAAGGTGTGTTATTCTTCGATTCTCTCTCTCTCTCTCTCTCTCTCTCTCTCTCTAAGGCATCCAACTGAAGAGGTCCAATAATCCAGTAACGAAATACCAAAAGAACTACTACTACTACTACCACTACTACTACTATTACCACCACCACCAGCAGCCTACATAAAAGACATCACCGTGTATAAAGGCTTCTCCCCCCCACCACTCCCGCACTCTATTCACGGTAGGAAGGGTGCGTGGGGGTGAAGGCGTTGCTGTGGGTACGGTACGCTTCACTGGCTGGCCACACAAGGTCACTCCTGTATAATGGCGTAACAACTTGAGGCGCATATTAATTCTCAGGCTGGAAAATTACTACTTTGCATTATATTTCGGCTGACATTGCACCATTATCGTAAGTTCAGTAAGTAAAAGTAAATAAATAAATAAAAAGGGGCATCAAAAACTTCAAAATCATCTAACACTTTGGTCTACACACACACACACACACCTCTTATTACCCCTTCGGAAGCCCCCAAAGGCCCGAGGCGTGGGTGGATCCCAGGCTAGGCTAGTCTAGATAAATTAACCTTGGTCCTGGTGAGGGACGCCTTCACGCGCCTGCACTGATATGACCGGGCGATGGGACTGCCTGATTATACAAACTTCAGTCCTCTCCCTATCCCCCCAGAGAAGGACGGTAGACTGCGAAAGGAGGGAAGCTTCATTCTGAAGTCCATCGGGTTCACGATTCAGAGGAACCTGGGGCTAGAACAACAACAAACAACAGCAACAGCAACAACAACTACTACTACTACTACCACCACTACCATTACTACTACTACTACTACTACCACTACCATTACTACTACTACCACTACTACTACTACTAACCACCAGACTGTATTTTACCTAAACTGCATTTTATTTCGGTTAACGTCAGACGAATTTACGGTCAAAAGATTTTAAAATTCATATAAACTCCTTGAATCCACTTACCTTTCAATTTTTTCAATTTATTCTTGCTACCGTCATCCCTCCATCTCCTCCTTGGCCTCCACCTTAATTCTTACTCTTATTTATGGGACACATGTAATTGATAGATGTGATTAGCCTGCATCCCACATTACAGTGCGGTCAGCAAGGATAAAGGAACTTAGGTAAGCTGTATCATTACTGTAGGCTTTAGAATATCGCAAAAAAATGGGGTTTATTCACGCCACTGCACACTTAGATTTAGTAACATGGCCCTAACACACACACACACACACACACACACACACACACACACACACACACACACACACACAGAATAATGAACGTCGCATATAATTCCAGATTAGGACAAACGATTATATTCAATTTATAGAAACTTCCCACAGCTGAAGGGTTAAGCCGGAAGAGGTCACCTGAAGTCCATGGCGGCGTTTTACCTATTTATCTATCTATCTATCTATTGCCAGACGCCTTAATCCTGCAAGAGGGGGCCACAAACAAATCACCTCCGTGTTGAACTGTGCTCTACCATTTGGCTGCCTTCGCTTCAACGCACACCTTGAACTGTGCTCTACCATTTGGCTGCCTTTGCTTCAACGCACACCTTCCCCCTTCATCTCTCTCTCTAACCCTCCACTCCATCCCTCCATCTCATCCTTGGTCTCAACTCCTGCATTTATTTTAAGTCTGCTTATGTTGAAAGTTTTAATCTACCTCATAAGAACTCAACGCACCCAAAGAATTCTTATCTTAAACGCGGAGCACTAAAAGAGGGAATGTAGGTTTTGCAGTCGTTTTAACAAGTCCTTCGTCTTGCTTACTGTCCAATTCTCACCACAACCCTAATTCTTTTAACCCCCCTCTATGTTTGACTCTTCTCCATTCCGTGCTCTTTTATCCCTATCTCTTAATTAGCTGACTATTAACAAGTGTTCGGTGACTATCTCATTCTCACTACAACGCTAATTCTTTGACCTCCGTCTCTGACTTTTCCACATAGCGGTGCCATTTTACCCTATCTCTAGAAATTAAATAACACAGTGTTCTCTATCCTGTCGACTCCTTTGACTACGGTGTGACTGATCTAACCTGACGAACCCCAACTCCTTCCAGCTCAGTTGATGGTCACGTGGAGTCATACAGGAGGGTTGATCTGACTAGTAACCAAGGAGATTCATCCCTACCTCACACCTACGGTTCACCAAATTTTACGAAACCTCGACCATAGACGTCTATCATGTTTTTGTAGTGGCCCAGTTCCATCAGGTATAAATAAACCGGAAGAACAAAAGATGTGGAATTACTGTACCTTCATCTCTTTCTAAAAAAAAAAAAAAAAAAAAAACCTGCGACAGGGAATCTGTTGTAAGTTTGAGAGGATACAACATACCGTCCCATCTCCCCCCCCTCTCTCTCACACACACACACACACACACACACACACACACACACACACACACACGATCGGGCAGGAGGGGTGAAGGGCGGCGGGCCAGGGGTGATCCAGCATACCGTATAGTCACAGTTATGCTTGAGAAATACCATCCATTCTTATTCCCATGCCCTCTTTCGATATCACGATGGATTTTACAGTAACTTCAAGGCTGAAAGTGAAAATTTGGGGTGAAATTAATAGAGGTTAAATACATCCTTGTTGTGTATATGAGGGAGGGGGGAGTGAGTGAGGGGGAGGGCAGCCAAATGGTGGGTGACAGCGAGACTTGGAGGCGTTTTGTCTGCGGCCACCCTTTGCGGGATTAGGGCGTCGGGCTATAGATAGATAGGTAGGCAGAGAGATAGATGGACTGATAGTGTTTTTGCAGTACATTGCCACTAGATTCTGATACTATACCCTTTTCATCTCTACCTGGCTCAGATTTTTGCCCTTTTGTTGTTTATTTCACGTAGATCAGTGGCAGAATTAGAGAACAGTATACTTCTGCTTCCATTCCATAACACTTCTTCATGACTAGCAACATATTCTAGTGTTCATTTTTTGCCACAACTCAACATTCAAGATGGTGAGATGGAATTTTTCGCCAAGTTGGAGTAAAATAGATGGATAGATGGAGATTTTAGGCCAAGTTAGAGTAAAAAGAATATATCAGATTATTGCATTAACCTACGGGAAAACCTTCAGTACTCAATGGTGGTCAAACGCTTCTCTAATCCGAATAAAACTGCTTGCCTTAAATCGAGGACTCCAGCACGTGACTGTCTCCCCACGGGCAAAGTGAGATGCGGTTTTTGAAGAGTTAACCATCCACTCAGACAAATTGTGTTCTGTTACTGCTACCATCAGACGGTTTATTTAGCTCTTGAGAGATTCTTCGAACTGGAGGAACTTTGATACAGCTTCCACTACTAAAAGTCTGTCCTTAGGTGTATAAAATCGTCTATCTATTGCCATATGCCTTAATCCCGTAAGAAGTGGCCACAAACAAATCGCCTCCATGTCGCCTTGTCCTCCGTCATTTCACTGTCCTGCTCCCAGCTCACACCCTCCTCTCCCACAATGAAATCGTCTGGTGGGAAAAAGAACAAGGTTGAAAAATACGGCAAAGAACTGATACTGTTTAAGACATTTGAATCTACTTTACACAGATGAGGGAAAGGTCACGAGCAAAGAAAGAAGTTAAAATGGGTTAGGGATCTTGGCCAAGTCAGAATAAACGTACTATATGTCTGTAAATATAATGCTGTACTGTAACATGTAGTAATAAAATTAATGAAAATAATGCAATACTATTAAATTGGATTGCCATGTTTTCCATGCAGTGTTTGTTATATTCCAGGTGTTGGCATAAAGAAAGGGAGGGTGCTATATCCCAGGTGTTGGCATAAAAAAAGGAAGGTGTGTTATTTCCCATGTGCTGGCATAAAAATGTGTGTGTGTGTGTGTGTGTGTGTGTGTGTGTGTGTGTGTGTGTGTGTGTTATATCCCAGGTGTTGGCATAAAAAAGGAGTGTGTAATATTCCAGGTGTTGGCATAAAAAACGAGGGTGTGTAATATTCCAGGTGTTGGCATAATAAAGGGGTGTGTAATATTCCAAGGTGTTGGCATAATAAAGGAGTGTGTTATATTCCAGGTGTTGGCATAATAAAGGAGTGTGTTATATTCCAGGTGATGGTATATAAAAAGGAGCGTGTATTATATCCCAAGTGCTGGCATAAAAAAGTGTTATATCCCAGGTGTTGGCATAAAAAACGAGGGTGTGTAATATCCCAGGTGTTGGCATAAAAAGGAAAGTGTTATCTTGTATCCGGCGCCCCAAGAGCTACGGTGCCTGCTGCTTCCCTCCTACTTTTTGTCGCTCGGCACTTGGTCATGTCACGATCAACCCGACCTGACCCGACCTGACCCCCCCTCACCTCCACCCTGACCTAACCTCGCACTCCTCCACCCCCTCATCCTCCCTCATCCCTTCTCCTACCTCCATTTCCCTCTCCCTCCCTCCCCTCTATCCCCCCCTCTCCATGCTTCTCTCACGCTACCGCTGCCTTCACCTTCACCCCCTCACCCACTTTCATTCACACGCATCCGTACCATAGGGCCAGTACCGTTAGTACCTCTCTCTCTCTCTCTCTCTCTCTCTCTCTCTCTCTCTCGTGTGTGTGTGTGTGTGTGTGTGTGTGTGTGTGTGTGTGTGTGTGTGTGTGTGTGTGTACGACAAAGCGAAAGAGACAGATAGGTAATTATAAATATTCACACACACACACACACAATATCCAGCTGGTCTCAATACAGATCCCTGGTTTTCATAGCCCCCCTCCCCCCCCCGTCCCCGCAAGCAGACTCAGAACAAAGGGTGTATAATTTCTCTCTCTCTCTCTCTCTCTCTCTCTCTCTCTCTCTCTCTCTCTCTCTCTCTCTCTCTCTCTCACGTTGACCATAAAACGTGATGACAGTAACGCCTCCTTCACTCTCGCTATCACCCCCTCCTCTCCCCCCAATCCCCCAAGTGACCCAGTTCTGTAGGAGGGGCTCTGTCACGCCCCTCCCTCCCTCCTTCCATTCCTCCCTCACTCTCTCTCCTTGTTTTACCGATCAAACACCTGGTCAAAGAAAATTCAATATCTCCTTAACCTTCAGGTGTGGCACATACCCCGTAAAAACAGGTAAAATATCCACCTCCAATAATACCCTAAAAACAGAATCAATATTAGTGTGCAATACAATCACACTGTTTTAAATATTACAAAATGCTTATATGGACAAACAGGGCGTTCAGCATTCGTGTAATATCCTAAACAGTGAGCCTATAGTACCATACTGTTAACGGATGGGATGCAAGGGGGTGAAAGGAGGGGAACTGAGAATAGAAAGGGCGCGCACACCAAAAAAGGTTAGGAAAAGCTGGTTTATATACACACTTAGATTGCTTTTCGAGATAACACCCTGTAATTTTAGGTTTAAAGATTTAAGTGCATGATTCATTTTTGGTTTATAGAGATTTAAGTACATGACCCACCTCACCTAAAAAATACATACACAAGTAGAGAAAATGAGTGAGTTGGAGACACAGGATAGAGTCTGTTATTTTTTTTTACAATCTTATTTTTGAGAGAGAGAGAGAGAGAGAGAGAGAGAGAGAGAGAGAGAGAGAGAGAGAGAGAGAGAGAGAGAGGCTGTGCCATCACTTACAGTACAACACAATATGACCTACACATACACCTTAAGGCTTGGGCACTATTTGAGCGAACAAAGACAATAACTGAACTACACAGAAACCGGTCACGTCTATGGCAGGTAACTAGTGATGGACAGGGAAACAATTGAAAGCTTTTATGAACCGGTACAATTATCTGAAAAATTTATAACGAATGTGCACACCCAAAATTGTGAAGAAAAATATATAAACATTACACAACAGCAGACAAAGTCGCTGAAACTATATCCTTTCAAATATAATCTGGCCTAAAATTGCCATGTCTCCACCTTGAATACTGAACTGTTACGAGAGCTTATCACTAAAACAAACTGCTGGTCATGAAGAAGTGCTATGGAGTGAAAGTAGCGTCAGAGTATTGTCTTATTCACCCGCTGAGGTATATGCAATAAGCTGCTGAAGACGAAAATCTGGGCCAAGTTAAGGTGAAGGGATTATAGCAACTGGATAGTAGTTCCGTGTAGACAAACTCAACATAGGAGAGTTCTGCACTGTGCTCTGTTCTCATGCTTCGCCTATGATCCGACCTGTGTTCAACTATCACTAATCCTGCCAACGATCTCTAACCTCTCTGGTCTGAACACTCCCTTAAAAACCGAATAAACAAAATCATCCAGTGTCAGCTTAAGCAAAATAAAATACACAATCATAATGAGAAGATTCCCGGTAACTATTTTCTTTTCCTTATATCCGTTATCTTGTTATTAAATCTGTCCTCAACACACTCACCATCAATTCTTATCAACATCTGTCTTCCATTTACTGACATTTTCCATTTTTCTATTTCGTCAGTTCTTTTCAATATATGTCTTTCATTCTCTGAGCTTTTTCTTTTTTCTTCCTTGATAAAACCTGTTCGTATTGCTCGTTCGCAAATCTGCTCTTCTTCACACCTGACCTCACACACACCTCCCCTCACTCGCTCACCTTCACCTCTCTCTCTCTCTCTCACCTGGTTATGCCTGCTCATCCTTCACACACCTTTACAAAAACCACATCTGCTAATGTTTTTAATTCAACACCTGACTATACCTGTCCACCTCCCACCCTGATGTCTTTTATACCAATCAACATCTACCTGTGTGTGTATATATATGTTTAGCTCACGCTTGGCTAGGTTAGTGAGGTTAGGTTAATTTATGTGTACGCTTAATATAACTTAGCATTCATACAAATTATCCTACCCTAACCTAACCTAAACGGAACCTAGACTATTCCAGCCTAACTTAACCGCAGCCTAAATTAACCCATCCTAATTTAAACTCATTTCACGAATTCCCTAGGGATTTCACGTACTCCCTGGTTACACAAATTCCCTGTAACATATATTTATCTATGTTCCTCTTCCAATCCGCTACTATCACACCATAAAACTGACAATCAATCCACTCTGCCCACACTGAAATGCTCTCACACCGAATACTGTACGTCTCACTCTCACCACATGCATCTCACTCTCACCACATGCACCTCACTCACCACATACACATCACGCTTACCACATACACCTCACTCTCACCACATGCACCTCACTCTCTCCACATTAATCTCACTCTCTCCACATGCACCTCACTCTCACCACATACACCTTACTCTCACCACATTCATCTCACTATCACCACATGTACCTCACGCCACCACATACACCTCACTCTCACCACATACACCTTATTCTCACCACATTCATCTCACTGTCACCACATGCACCTCACTCTCACCGCATGCAAATTTCATCACACGCACCTCGCTCTTACAACACAGATAAACCATGATTATAACCTCAACAAAAGGTGTCTGGGAGCGCCCATCTGGAGTGACCGGTTTTCTGAAGTCCATCGGGTTCACAAGATGGAGAGATAAGGTGAGAGGGTATGTAAAGGATGTCGTGGGAAGAGGCGTCCTTAATGAGTAGGGGCAAAGATATCTGCTGGTCCCTTTGTCCTGCCACCTCTCACAGATTGCAGCGTCAAGCAACAAACTGACAGATAAACAGACTGACAGACAATGAAAGACATAGATAGAGAGATAGGTAGATAGACTGAGATAGATACAGACACACAGCTAGATCGGGTTTCTGTGCACTAGAGCCTGGGGACAATTCGACAACAACACAAAAACAAGAACGACAATGACAACGCCGGGCTACAACTGTTCAGCTTCCACTCGTGTTCAAACTTTCATTTTTCCACTTCCATGTCTTCCACTTGAGCCTGTTCCTCCTCCTCCACCCCAGACCCACCCCTCACAAAATAAATAACAGTACCATCTTGCTCATCATCAACATCAAAATTGCAGCAAAAATAACAATGCCTAACTACAGCATTATCACCACCACCACCATCATCATCATCATCATCACCATCATCATCAAAACAGTAACAATCAATGCCAACCTATACTTCTTCAGTCTATATACTAATTTTATTCTTTACTCATTTATTATGTTTATTTCCACCCCCAATTTCTGCCCTTCTTCCCCCACACTTAGTCTATCACCTCTCTCTTCCCTCATCCCTAACCCTACTTATATCACCTCAATTCCTCACTTCACCTCATCTCACCTCAACTCGACATTCACCTCACTTCATCTCGTCCTTCATCTCCCTCACCTCATCTCATCTCAAATTTCATCTTATCCCTCCCACCCCTTCACCTCACGACTCATCTCACCCATCACCCTACCTCACCTCTTCATCTCATTCCTCCAATCCTTTCACCCCACCCCTCACCCTTCCCCTCACGTTACCCCTCATCTCACCCCTCACCCTACCCTTCACCTTTCCCCTCATCTCACCCCTTACCCTACCTTTCACCTCACCCCTCACCTACCTCCCACATCACCCCACATCCCCTCTCCTCACATCCCCACAAGTCCCCCTACCCTACCCTTCACCTTTCCCCTCATCTCACTCCTTACCCTACCTTTCACCTCACCCCTCACCTACCTCACACACTACCCCACACTCCCTCTCCTACCCTCACCCTACCTCTCACCCCACCCTCCTCTCCCCTCGCCCCAGCACCGTAAATCAGGACAGGTGTGCATTAATTACAGGTAGAGGGGCAATTAATGAACCGAGGGGCCATTACAGGTGTGTGTAGATCACAGGTTTATCTAAATTACCCACCAGGAAGGTTTATTACATGCTGCTAAATCTTTAATGTTTCTCTCTCTCTCTCTCTCTTTAAGGAAGGAATTTAGGTGTATCTCCATCACCTAAAAAAAAAAAAAATGTTGCGAAGAAATCTGGCCAAATTTTCCCCTTTATGGCATTTATTTTCATTTACTTATTATTTTTTATTTTTTGGCGACTCTGGCCCCTATTCTCGTCGGTTACGAAGCTCCCTAACACCTTTTTCTGAGAGACTTATTTTGCTTATTATACCTCACTCAACTTCCTGCCTTCCTGTTTTATAAATCAGTTTAATATCGCCATACTGTGCACATACACGGTACAATATATTAACTATCCAGAAATAAATCGCAAAGGAAGAGGTGTTAGGGAGCTGCCTTAATCACGAGAATACTGACCATCGTTCTTGGCCACCCCTTCCAATATTAAGACATCTGGCTGTACTGTACCTGGATAACTATTATTCTTAAGTAATATATCTTCAATAAACTGGATTCATGATACAGAACTCGCATGATAAAAGTTGTACACTTTTCTTAACTCTGGGAATTACTCTACTCCACGGGTGTTGTGAAAACGATGATGCAAACTTGCGGCGGTGAGACAGTGAAGGGCTAGAATGAAGGTGAATAGAAGTGTGAACCATTTGCGTTGGATACTTTACTGAGGGATCCTGTGTGTGTGTGTGTGTGTGTGTGTGTGTGTGTGTGTGTGTGTGTGTGTGTGTGTGTTCTGGACCTTTGGCTATCCACTCCATTTAAAGCAGTGAGAATACGTGTTTTGAATTTACACCACCATCAGATGTTTAAATGGGAGAATTACCATATAGGTCAACTGGAATTATTTTTATTTTATTATTTTTAAAGATATAATTGTTCTGTCCCAATTTTGGTCCTCTACAGATATGAACAAAGAAAGAAATATGCTTGTGTACATAGCGAAGTTGAGAGAGAGAGAGAGAGAGAGAGAGAGAGAGAGAGAGAGAGAGAGAGAGAGAGAGAGAGAGAGAGAGAGAGTACGTAGGAAGGGAAGCAGCGAGGTTAAGGAGTAGAGGGAAAATAAAAGTGGAGGTGAGGAGGAGGAGGATAAAACAATGTGGAAAATGGTTGAGATGAAAATAAAAATGAATACTGAAATCTATACTATACTCTTTGTACTCCAACTTGGCCTAAAACTGCCCTCTATCAATCTTGACTGCTGAGCTGCCTAAGTAGATTACACTAGAATACAGTACTAGTCACGACGAAGTGCTAGGGTAATTATGTAAAGCCATAGCACTGTCATAAATTGCCAATGATTTACGTGAAATAACCTTCAAATGGATGAAAAATCTGGGCCAAGTTTGAGTAAAAAGAGTATAGTTCTAATCGCTTAGTATCGAAGGTTAACCCCTTGTATCAGGCAACTTATCACTATCTTATTCTTGCTATCTCCAGACGATTTGATTCACCTCAAGATGCACTTCCTAAAATGCAAGAGACAAGTTACGTGTCTCTTCCATTAACCTTTTTCATTAAGGGGTTTTAAGCTGAATAAAATCGTCTGGAGATAGCTAGACTAGGGTAAAATAATGTCCTCTGGCTGAATGGGTTAATGAGTGTGGTTTAGATGGTAATGATGCTATGTGGTACAATTATTATCTGTTCTAATAACATGTTTGGTATCAGAGGTCGAGGAAAGGTGCTTGGATCAGGTGTGTGTGCATATTTATGAGAGAGAGAGAGAGAGAGAGAGAGAGAGAGAGAGGATTGTGTGTGTGTGTGTGTGTGTGTGTGTGTGTGTGTGTGTGTGTGTGTGTGTGTGTGTGTGTGTGTGTGTGGCCAGCAGGGACTGAGACAAATTACACCACCTGCACCAGCATCTTACTTCTGGGAAAGGTGTCACGGCCGTATTCATGAAGGATCTTAACCCCTTGACTACGATGACGCAATTTTTATTCTATCAATCATTAGTCTTAAGTAGGAGAGATTTTTTCCCTAAGTTCTATAAAAACCGTCTTAAGGTAGATATGGTAACCTGCAAAATGATGGGGATGAAAGAGTTAATGACAGTGATGAAGAGGGACGCCTTCACGTGGTGGCACTGATATAACAGGTCAGCTCAACTGCCTGGTTATACAAATGTCCCTCAATTCCCTCCCCATCTCCCCAAAAGTCCCTCAATTCCCTCCCTATCTCCCCAAAAGTCCCTCAATTCCCTCCCCATCTCCCCCAAACGTCCCTCATTTCCCTCCCGATCTCCCCCAAACGTCCCTTAATTCCCTCCCCATCTCCCCAAAACGTCCCTTAATTCCCTCCCCATCTCTCCCAAACGTCCCTCAATTCCCTCCCCATCTCCCCCAAACGTCCCTCAATTCCCTCCCCATCTCCCCCAAACGTCCCTCAATTCCCTCCCCATCTCCCCCAAACGTCTCTCAATTCCCTCCCCATCTCCCCAGAACGTCCCTCCCCATCTCCCAAAAGGAGATGGTCGGCTGCTGAAAAAAGGCAATCTCAGTTTGCAGTCCACCAGGTTAACATTCACCACCACCACCACCACCACCACCACCACCAACTACTACTACTACTACGATAAACAAGTCTTCGTAATATTTAATAATTTTACGAAGACATTCTGTTCGGTTGTATTCTTTCACTTGAATATTAACTATACTCTGTTCACTGCAAGTAGGCGTAAAACTGCCATCTCTACATCTTGAATATAGAGCTGTATGAAAAAAAAAAATGCGGTAACACGAGAATACGATGCTAGTCACGAAGGAGTTCCATGGAAATGATGTTCAACTCTAACACTGTCTAATTCTGCCACTGAACAACGAGAAATAAGCTGCAAAAGGACGAAAATCTCCGCCAAACAGAATATAGTTTGCTGTCAAGTGTTTGGTATTGAGTACAAAGAACATAAAACAGGTGATTTAATGGTCCTCTCAGGGCTATTCGTCAAAGAAAAGACTACGACAACGGTATCTAATGAGACGAAGAAAGCAAGAAACAAAGATGATTGTATTAGTAAAGAGAACTACAAATAAGCAATCTCATAAACATCTTAAACTCAAAAAATGGCCCAATGAAGAGAAGGATGGGAAAGGAAGAAAGCTGTATTAGTGAAGAGAACCACACAAGCAATCTTATGAACACCTTCAGCTCAAGAACTTGCCTGAATATGGAAGGCGGCGTGGGACGAGATAATCACTTCTCTGAACCTGGCCTACCTGAGGGGCGGCTGTCAAGGTCATCAAAGGGGCATATAGGGGCGCTTTTGAGGGTTGATGTTAAGGGAACGCGTATGATTGGAAAATTGGTACTGTAGTCTTGGGGAAAAGTAGGGGTGTGTAGATGATGAATTTAAACGCACGCACGCGCGCGCGCACACACACACACACACACACACACACACACACACACACACACAAAGCATAATGGGGTGCTTCTGAAAAGCCTAGTATTCCGTCAGATGGCTCCACTGTAGCAGTAAACACATTCCCGCGCTGTTTAAAAAGCATAATTTTATTTGTTAAATATTTACACTGTTGTGTAAAATTGTGAATCATGGTAATGTCATATGCCGTAATATAAATAATACAAATAGAACACGTATATATAACGTATCTTGAATTGTTTATATTTATCATAAACTGAAATTAAAATATCACTGATGGCATGTGATGGCAATCCGCCATTTCAGTGGTCCTATATTATTTAATTTCTGCTACATTTAGTGCAAGTTAGATTCTTAATACATAGTTTGTTCAGAGTGTAAAGTACGCCTAGTGGGTATCTTGACTCATCCAGTCTCTATGTGGGCAGAAATTTAATGCTGAGTAAATACTGGCATTCACCATCATATATCATCCGGTCTGAGGAACCGTCCCAAAACCAAGATCGTTTACGCGTCATTCTTTGCCCGGTCTCACCGAGGACAGACGACTGTGGAAGGTATACAAGCCAAGACATCGCCTCCAAGTGATCCACAAGATTCACACGGAGTCAAGTTCAGTATTCACGCTTATATATATATATATATATATATATATATATATATATATATATATATATATATAATGTATATATATATATATATATATATATATATTATATATATATATATATAATATATATATATAATATATGTATATATATATATATATATATATATATATATATATATAATATATATATATATATATATATATATATATATATATATATATATATATATATATATATATATATATATATATATATATGCAAACGTGAGAACACACGAGTAAATACTACTGCATCCTCTTAAATGTCTACCCCCAGTTGAGATTGCATCCAGGTCAAGAGGACTGGTATGTGCACAAGCTACTGACTCAGTCAGTGGAAGATCTTACAAACATATGTGTGTGGACAGGTGGCCTGGAGACAGTTCTCACATGACCATACCATTAGGGACTTGCCAAGTGGGGGCAATGTGTGTGAGATATTGATGATAAGATGACCTTAAGGTATTTATTTGGTAGGCACTTGGTGAAATGTAAAAATTAAAATAACCACTAGTTCTCAACAGAAAAAGACAAAACTTCACTGTAACACTTTATTTACAAAAAGCTACAATGATACATGTGAATATGACTCACTCATGGTGCAAGGAAGCTGCAGGGGAAGGTCTCTCTCTCTCTCTCTCTCTCTCTCTCTCTCTCTCTCTCTCTCTCTCTCAGCTCAACAGTCAGGAACTCACATTACTGAACTATATGTGTTTGTGGGTGTGTCCATTTACGACAGTAATGCAACCAACGTCGGGTACAGGGACATGAGAAATCGGCGTAGCTTAGTTAACAGCTAGAGAGGCAAGATGTGGGAATGACAATCACACAAAGATATCGCTCAGTGAAACACACTGCCTGTACATAGTCACTTATGAACCAATGACGAATGTTATGAATTTAGCTTGTTTCTACTCTGAGTGAATCCGTGACATTACACGCCATCAAAATAAAATTTTTCCTGGAAACTTGACATCCCTCGTGAAAAAACTTAAACACGGGACTGTCTTGTGGTGCGCATGCGTGAAGGAAGCGAGCAAAATGTTGAATGCCAGTATTTACTCAACATTAAATTTCTGCCCACATAGAAACTGGATGAGTCTAGATACCCACTAGGCGTACTTTACAGTCTGAACAGACAATGCATTAAGAACCAAATTTGCACTAAATGTAGCAGAAATTAAATAATATAGGGTCACTGGAAGGACGGGTTGCCATCACATGCCATCAGTGATATTTTAATTTCCGTTTATGATAAATATAAACACTTCACGATACGTTATATGTACGTGTTCTATTTGTATTATTTATATTTCGGCATATGACATTACCATGATCCACATTTTCACACAACAGTATAGATATTTAACAAAGAAAAATATGCTTTTTAAACAGTGCGGGGAATGTGTTTACTGCAACAGTGGAGCCATCTGGCGGAATACTAGCTTTGAAAGCACCCCATTCTTCCACTGGTTTCCAAGTTTCCATCCCCGAGAAATGGCACCGTGTTATCTCTTTATGCTCTTCGTTTCCTCCTCCATAATGGTCATCGACATTTTCTCGGCGTACCGTTATCTTCGAGGTTAAGATAGGAGGAAAAGGAGGGGGTGGAGGAGGATAAATAATAATAATAATAATAATAATAATAATAATAATAATGTCCGACAACAAAAAACCTGGACAATTGCAAGACAACGGGGATTTTCTCACAGAAGAAATTTGCAGCTGCTCTTGTACCCTCACCTCTGCAGCGTGAGAAGGGCAAAGTGTGTGTGTGTGTGTGTGTGTGTGTGTGTGTGTGTGTGTAAGATCCCTACCCTAACCTCTTTCAGTTCAGTTAATGGCCAAGTGAAGTTAGATTGATGGGTCGATTTGACTAGTAACCAAGGAGACCCACTTCTACATCAGAACTCAAACTATCATGTAACCACGACACAGTAATTAAAGTTGTGAGAGTGGGCCAGTTCCGTCAGATGAAAACAGACTGACTCGGTAATATTAAGACTGAAAATCCGCCAACAAGTCTTTACCAAAATTATGTTATACTAATATTTCTCTTTCTCCATCGTCACAGGTATCCATCCTTCTATTTCTCTCTATTCAATACACTAATCTATCCTTTCCTATATTTTATCTATCACATATTAATCTATCCCTCCTTATATCTGTCTATCCCCTATACAGATTTATCCTTCCTTATACTATACTTCTATTCCATATGTTAAAATATCCCTCCTTATACTCCTGTCTATTCCATACATCAGTTTGTCCTTCCTTATACCTGTCTATCCCATATATTAATCTATCCATCCCTCCTTATACTTCTGTCCATCCCATATACTTATTTTTCATGAACACCTTATATCGCCACAGATGACTAAAAGTGTAAGCGAACTTTTGATCATGATGCCGCTCATATGAGAGAGAGAGAGAGAGAGAGAGAGAGAGGAAACTTTATAACCAGTCATTAAACCTCGATAGTCTGAAGTTACACACATCTATATATATTTTTTTTTTATCCAATAAGCGTTAATGTGAGACTAGTAAATTGTAAACCAGAGTTATTTATTTGGCTCCAGACTTTGCCGTGGACTGATGCCCCCCGTCTCACGTACTGTACTTAGGGGAGACTGTGGACTTAGAGAAATGTCCGTGATGAGAAAGTTGATGTTAACGTGAAAGTGGATAGACAAGATCGATGTTAAGTTTCCATCTGCCAATAGTAGTGGTAGATAAGGGGTGCTGCTCAAGCTCCTGGACTCGTGGGAAAGGGAGAGGGTTGTGTGTGTGTGTGTGTGTGTGTGTGTGTGTGTGTGTGTGTGTGTGTGTGTGTGTGTGTGTGTGTGAAGGTAGTGAGGGTGACGTTATCTTAAGTGAGTGATGAGCACCGAACGAAGGACGACCAGAGGCGAGCAAGAGACACTTTTTCACCCGCATCACCTCTCTTAGATCTTAACCTTCCTTACAAGACGGAGAGAGGAGAAAGCATGGTTCTGGTACACTATACTCCTTTTACTCTAACTTGACCTAAACTTGCCATCTTTTCATCTTGAATGCTGAGGTTTAACAACAGATTAAAACTTGAATATGATGCTAGTCACGAAGAATGCTATGGAAAGGATGTAGAGCCGCAGTACTGTCTTTTTCTGCCACCCAGCTACGAAAATGCCGAGTTGTAGCAATAGATTAACACTAAAACGAGGCGACAGTCTCGAAATGCTATGGAATGGATGTAGAGACGTGGTATTGTCTTTTTCTGCCACTGAACTACGTGAAATGAGCTGCAAAAGGACGAAACCCGGGGCCAAGTTAGAGTGAAAAGAGTACAGCCTATTCTCTCACCTCAACATGCTGCTCACACTGATTAATAACCCCATTTGCATAAGTCTGGTGCTGCGTAGAAAAGTACAGCAGCTTTATTCTTTTTACTCAACCTCCTAAAACTGCCGTCTTTCCATCTTGAATACTGAGTGGTAACATTAGATTGGCACTTCTTTCGATGCTAGTTGTGAAGAAGTGCTTCTGGAAAGAATGGCGAACAGTTGCATTGTCTTCTGACTCTTTGAGATACGAGAACTAAGTTGAAAAAAAAAAAATGTGCCAAGCCAAGGTGAAAAGAGTATGGTATTAATGTTTTCTAGATTAAACAACGACCATTATACAAGCTCTTTCTTTCTTTCCTTCAGTTTTTCCTTGACACTCTCACCAGATGATTTCATTCTGGAGAGGACTATAATTCTTTCATTTTAACATGACCCAGATTTCCGTTCTTTCGCAACTTACTTCCCGTATCTTAGCTCTTTTCCACAGCATTTCTTTCTGACTAGCATCACATTCCATGGTTAATTTGTTGATAAACTTCAACATTCAAAGGAGACATGGCAGGTTTATGACAAATTCTGGTACTAATCCACTGCGACAACTCTAACATTCCAGATGGAGATGGTAAGTTTACATGAAGTAAAATAAAAAAAAATCCTTCCTATGTAAAAAAAAAAAAAAAAAAAAAAAGATGGTTGCCCGAGACAAAGAAAAAAATAAATAAATAATATGGCAGCCAGTGACGTACATTTTAATTCATTCTTGCTATCTTCATCTTCAAACGAGTTGAGCGAAGACTCTTCGATCGAGAGAGGAAGCCTTAATAAACAGCTTCACTCCTTCACATCCTTCGCAAGCTGAATAAAATCGTCTGGAGATAGCGCGAATGCAAATATAAAAAGCAATCAGACTGACGATATTAAAGGGGGAAAAATATATATGTTCGTAGTCGGTACCATCATTTCTTGCAGACGACAATATATTAAGTGTATTATAATGATGAATTCTAGGTGACGTATGAGAGTTCTTTGCGCCTCTTCTTTAGCGATTTATTTTTCATACATTCTCTTTTAGGTAGTAGTAGTAGTAGTATTAGTAGTAGTAGTAGTTGTTCCCTAGGCAGTCTGGCCGAACAGCCCCGAGATCCTTAGGAAGGCCATGGCCGAGACCGGGCTTTCCCACAGAGCTCTCAAAGAGTGTGTGTTGTGTTGTTGGCGTAGGTGATTGTGTGCAATGCAGTCTTCCATAATGTGCTTAATAGTATGGGGTGCTGTGTTGCATCCTGGACAGGCATCAGCGACGGAGTCATCCAGCCTCTTCTGGTAGCTTAAGAGGGCTGGATGGTGCCCACATCTCAGCCTGGCCAGGTGGACCCTGTCCTCACGAGGAAGATAGGATTCAGAAGGGTGGATGTCAAGAAGCCGTGCATGCAGCTGTGTGTTGTCTTTAAGTGACTGAATGGAGCGGCGAGTGATCTGAGTGTGGATATGCTTCTGGAAGCTGGTCTGAGGTGGGCGAGGGGGGAGAGATGACAGTATTTGTGTACGGTATCGTGTGCTGGGTGTTGTTTTGATGTTCCTTGGTGTGGGTGGATGTGCTGCCATGTAATGTAGTGGATGTTGTGGGTTTGTGGAGGCTGCGGCAAGAAACTGGGTGCCTCTCATGTCTAGGTGATCCTTGACTTTGAGGATTTTGGTTTCTTGATGTAGGTGGTCTGTGGGCGTAGTAGTTGTGCAGCCTGTGATTATTTTTAGGGCCTTGTTCTGTATGGTCTGTAGAGTGTTGTAGTGTGTTTTGGTGAGGTTAGAAGCCCAGGCAGGGCTTGCATAATTCATCACTGAACGTATGTGTTGTTTGTATACTGTGGTGGTGGTTTCTTTGTTGTGTCCGAATGTTGTATGGGCAAGTGACCTCATAGCATTGAGTCTTGGTGTTATTTTATTTTTAATGTTTGTGATGTGTTGTTTAAATGACACTGATGTATTGTATGTTACACCAAGGATAGTGTGTGTGTGTGTGTGTGTGTGTGTGTGTGTGTGTGTGTGTGTGTGTGTGTGTGTGTGTGTGTGTGTGTGTGTGTGTGTGTGTGTGTGTGTGTGTGTGTGTGTGTGTGTGTGTGTGTGTGTGTGTGTGTGTGTGTGTGTGTGTGTGTGTGTGTGGTAGAGGAGTGTTGTTTATGGTGAGGTGTGGGATGTGACTGTGTTCTGCTGTCCAGTTTGTGAGAAGAGTCACTGTAGATTTGGCTGGGGCTATTTTGAGCCTGTTTGTGGTGAACCATTCGTGTAGTGTGTTGAGGTAAGGTTGAATGATGTGTGCAGCTGTGTTTGCGTTTTGTTGCGTACATGTAAATGTCTTTTAGGTTATGTATGGTGCTTAAGATCGACACATTCTGAATTAATATCATACAAGAGGATACTGAGATGTAATATGCAGAATAAATCGCTAAGGAAGAAATGCTAGGAAGTCACCAATGCCACTCAGAGTGCTCCCAATAATTGCGTGGTAAAGTTAATGACAGGTTATGTTCAGCGAAGGTTATTTACAACAACAAAAACCACTACCGGTAAGTCCAATTTTCCGATTAACACTACCACCGCCACCATTACTAATAAAACTTTTCGCACAATTATCACTTTGCTGTGCTATGTATATCTGTATCTATCTATCTATCTGCTGGAGATATCTATCTTTTTGTCTATTTATCGCCACCATCTATCTATCTATCGCCAGACGCCTTAATCCTGTAAGGGGTGGCTACAAACGAATCACCTCCATGTCACCTTGTTCTCCCCCATCAGGCCGCCTTCTCTCCGACTCACACACCCCTCTCCCATATACCTTCCATCCCATCCTTCCATCTTATCATCGGTCTTCCCCTTCCCCCCTTCACTTCACTCACATACACTCTCCTAGTCAGTCTCTCATTCTCCATCGTCTCCACATAGCCAAACCAACTCAAAATATCTCTCTTAATGCCTTCCAGAACATCCACATCACGCGATGTACACAATTCACTCAGTTATCCCTCGTCACCATATCATCACTATCATCAAAATTAACATTACCAACACCATCATCATATCACAACTACTATGGCATATCTGTTTTCATTTGACGGAACTTGGCTACTCCCACTACCCTGAAAATTGGATGAGCCGTACTTAGAAATGAGTCTCCTTGGTTACTAGTCAAATCCGCCCTCCAATCTGCCTATATGTGGCCACCAACTGTGCTAAAAAGAGGGTCTGTCAGATGAAAACAAATAGATTATAATACCATCTTTGATATAGAAACGACCACACCCACTACTACTGTCGCAATGAACCACCACCACCAAAATACGACTGCAATCACCACAACTACCACAACCACCAGAGCCATAATAAAAACCAACTACCACCAACACCACCACAACCATTACTACCACAATAACCATCACCATTACCATTATCACCACCAAAACCCCCACTACCAGAACCTCCACCACTACCAGAACCTCCACCACTACCACCACCATGCCATCATTTCCACAACCACAACCACCACCACCATCATTACCAAAATCACAACTACCACTAAAACAATAAAAAGCACCAGCATCACCATCACAAGTACCACTAAAATAACGAACAGTACCACAACAACTATTACCACCACCACCTCCACCACCACCACCACCACCACCACTAACGGCACCTTCACCTTGCATGACGGAGACCCAATAAAAGAATATCGCTGCAGCCATGGAGTTAAAACCGCGCCCTTGGAAAATTATTTTTGTCGTTATTAATGGCGTGGTGACCTAGCCTTGCCCCCGACCATTCCCCCTCCCTCTTACGGATCTCCCTCTTCCCCTCCCTCCCCTCTTACAGCTCCCCCTCTTACCCACATCTCTCCCCTTTCCCTCCTCCTCTTCTTTATCTCCCCTCCTTGTTCGTTTTCTTCTTCCTTCCCTTCCCTCCCTCCCATTCTACAATCCCCCCTCCTCCTCTCCCCCCACGATATTTTTCCCTCTTTCCCTCTTCCACCTCTCTATCTTCCTCACTGATCCACCTCTTCTCCCCTTCCTTCCCTCCCTTTTCCCCTCTCCACCTTTGGCCTCATTGTTCCTCTCTTCCTCCCTCTCATCTTTCCCTTCCCTAGCAGCACCTCTCTCCTCCTTTCAATCCCTCTTCTTCCCTCTCATCTCTCCACCCCCCGCCTTCTTTCATATTACAGAAACGAGATTTGGTAAAAAAAAAAAAGGTAGAGTGGAAAACAAAAAAAATTGTGATCCAGTATAGCCGTATAGTGTCGTGTATTTTCCTTTCGCATTCCTACTGAAACAAATCTTGGGTATGATGCGGAAATGACTAACTGTGACTCGCGGGTCTTGATCTGGCTACCTCCTTTCCACCTCTGCTTATCATTTTCGTCTCCATTTCTCTGCCAACCTCTCAGCCCTTCCACTCTCTCATCTGTGCCTTATGTTCCTTTGCCTTGATACTCTTACCCCTAAACCTCGCCTCTTCCTCTTAGTCCGACTTTCCCTAGCCCTGATTCGCTGCCAACCTAAAATTAAGTTCAGTCAGATGTATTCTTGAAGTTTACTCTTACTGCCACCAGACGATTTTCTTCAGCTTAGGTTTTGAGAGACTTAAGTGGGGAGTGAATCAATCCCTACAGCTTGAAAAGTCTATCCTAAGCTGAAAAAATCGTCAGGAGGTAGCAACAATCAACGACGTCCTCAGGTTGAAGTAATTAATATTCTCCTAATCTCTTTCTACCTCTAATCAATCCTGATCTTCTGCCCTGTTCCTAACCCTGCCCCTCCCTAACCCTGCCAGCTAATCACACCCCACCCTGCCTACCTTCCCCAATCTCAATCGTCGTCCTTGGTTCTTCTTCGTCCGTGGGGCCTTGACGTTCTTCCGGCCTCGTCTGGCACCCCTTGATTTGCACAAATGTCCTTTTTTGTATATATATTAATTGCAGTTGTTCTTGATTTCCGTTTTCCCTCCTCCATTTTTCTTTCAAGCCTTATAAATGTCCCTGTCTTCCTTCCTCCGTCCTGTCACCTGTTTCTGTTATTTCACGCCATATTACCTCCTTTCTGTGGCCATTCCATTCCGGCCCAGTTCATTTCACTGCACACGGTCCAGCCCACAAGTACCTCATTCCATCCTATCTCATCCACACTCATTCCACCCCGTTTCGTTGTATCACGCTCGTCTGTCATTCCACCCTATTACAACACATCCTATAATGACATCAGACTGTTGCACTTCAGGCCATATTTTAGGTGGTTTAGGAGGCTTTATATCACCTCATCCTATATTACACGTCAGTATCTTCTTCTCTGCTACTTATGATAACTGTGTCGATACGTAAACTAAAAAAAAAAAATATGAGGCAATGTTAACGTATCTTATATAAAAGGAATCGCATGGGGACATGAGCTACGAATCCTCTTATAACGCCTAAAATACGAACTGTATTCGTTTGGGAAATCCCCTTGACGTAATCTCAATGACGGTAAATAAAACCCACACTTGCCGAAGAACGATTTATTACCACATTATTTTGGTGGACACTTTGGTAATATATTTTTCGTCTGTATACGTGGGTTTTATTAACGACCCTTAAATGATTTCCACAACTCTCCACTGGATTTATTTAATTCAGTGTCTTTATTTTCTGACCCCGGACCCGTTTCATTCCGTTGCGATCCGTTATTCCCCCCACCCCCTCACCCCTCATCCGCTTCACCTCCGCCTCGACCCGTTTCATCCCACCCCGTCGTGCTCAGATCTGAAGCCTTGTTCCATTCCGCCTCGCCCTGACCCCCTGCCCCACCCCGCCCCACCCACTCCTTTGTGTCCTTGGACCTCCTCTTCCTCCCCCTCCTACTCCTCCTCTTCCTTCCCCTCCTCCTCCTGCTCTTCCTTTTCCTCCTTGTATCATGCATGCAGGAGAATGGAACATATCCTCCTGAGGTGGTGGCTAATCTCATCATCTCTTACAAGGCCACCACCACCTCCTCCTCCAGACAGAGACTCACACCCTCACACACAAAATCAGCCTACATTGTACTTCACACACACAGGCACACGCGCATGCATACATGCAATCTCTCTCTCTCTCTCTCTCTCTCTCTCTCTCTCTCTCTCACACACACACACACACTCAAAATCAGGCTTAGACCCACAACAGCTGACTCTTTCATCACTTTGACGTAAAACAGCATAACACAGCACAGCACACCACAGCACAGCACACCACACCACAACAAGGCACAGCACAATACAACACAACACACACAACTGAGCAGAGCAAAACACAACATAGTACAGCACAGCACAGCAAAAAACACCACACAATACTGAGGAAAACGCAACACAACACAGCAGAGCAAAAGCACAATACAAAACTTCACCAGCGGCACACCTCAACTCACCAAAAACAAACACGAAACCTCATAACAAAAACCAGAGCACTCACAGATTACATACTCTCCCTAACATACCCTGGTTCCAAGTTTAACACAGCAAACGAGGTACCAAATATATAAAGAAATGTTCGTGCAAAATAAAAAACCAGACCGGTAAAATAAAAAAAATATCTACAACTCTCACACGCCCTGCTTCAAAATACATGTAGTTATCTAAAAGAACGTAAAGTGAGTATTAAGCATCACCAAGTAACACGTAGACAATGAAGATGATTTTTAACTAGCAGATGGCAAGCAAACAGACAGACAGATATATCGTACACAGTGCAAGCCTTCCTTTCTTGGTGTTCGTGCAAAGAGCAATGCAAAAACGGAACAGATAAACACAAAAACAAACCGTAACCATCGCAGCAGCTTTGTTTTCGTAGTATGGACAGTAAATAAAAGACAAATAAGTAAATAAGTGTTAAATAATTAGGGGAAGATAATGAGTCTCAGCAGGTCTCTCAAATGGACCGTATCACTAATTACTGTGTCGTGCAAAGTCTCTTCAATTTGTGTTATTAAAAGCAGACGGCCTGGTCACGAAGAAGCGCAATCGAAAACATACAGAGCCGTATTATTATTCTGCCACAGCGCTGCGTGAAATAAACTACGAAAGGACGAAAATCTAGGCCAAGTTAAGATGACAGTACTATAGCTAAGGGGATAAAACCAAGCTCCATTAACCCCTTCACTATAATGGACTCTCCTAAAATGATAACACTCGAGGGGAAGCAGGAATAAAATTAAAAACGCGTCCTCGGGGTGATGTGGCTGAAACTTCATTACTATCAATAAAGGTGATTTGCCTGAGTCTCCCAATTTACGAGACCAATTGTATAAAAGCAACTGTGATATTCAAATGCAAACAGTCGATAGTTTTTAATGTGGACTCCCTGTACTTACACAAATACATAATAATTATATCATCAGCACAAAGTAAAATAGGGTGTTACAGAATATATTGAGAGTTGATTATCAGTTTTTCCCGATTACGTGCAATGTGAAAAAAATTGAATTGGCTGAGAGAGAGAGAGAGAGAGAGAGAGAGAGAGAGAGAGAGAGAGAGAGAGAGAGAGAATCACGGACGGGAAACTGAGATAAAAGTTTATGATTATGGAGGAGGTCACAAGGGGAGGGAGAGGGGGAGGGAGAGGGGGAGAGAGAGGGAGAGGGGGAGGGAGAGTCCGGAAGGGGGAGATGGAGGAGGGGTCAGGTCACGAAAAGCGAGGTCAAGTGTTGGCATAATTACGTTACCTTGGTCACAACTTTTATTAAGGGAGAATATTCAACCATTATTTCCTGTTTTTCTCGGCCTCTTATATTTAACCCCCTCTAACCCCCTTTCAGCTCGAGGACACATTATTCTCTTGCTACGATTTTATTCTCCAGACGATTTTATTCAGCTCGAGAGGCTTTTCCAACAGGGCTGCTTTGACCTATGACCTACCTTTCCTAGCATGATTATTTCCGCCTACATACCTAGAGGAAGGTGTGTGTGTGTGTGTGTGTGTGTGTGTGTGTGTGTGTGTGTGTGTGTGTGTGTGTGTGTGTGTGTGTGTGTGTGTGTGTGTGTGTGTGTGTGTGTGTGTGTGTGTGTGTGTGTGTGTGTGTGTGTGTGTGTGTGTGTGTGTGTGTGTGTGTGTGTGTGTATTTCGGTGTTGATACTATTTTGAGGTGGATTCGGATCCGGATGGAGGAATAAATCGTAAATTTTACTGAAGTGCCCTCTCTCTCTCTCTCTCTCTCTCTCTCTCTCTCTCTCTCTCATTCTCTTTATATCTGATTCTAATCCCTTCAACACCAAGGATTATCTTCTATATATGATGCCTGGTAACTTTGGATTATGTTGTTTAGAATGGAGAGCAAGACTGACTAGAAGAGTGTATGTGCGTGTGGTAAAGTCGGGGAAGGGGAAGAAGGAGACCGAGAATGAGATGGAAAGATGAAGTGGAGGGGTCAGTGAGTGATAGTGAGTTGAGGAGAGGGCAACTTGAGGGCGGAGGACAGAATGACATGAAGGGAGTCGGTTGGGGCCACCTCCTCTGGGATCAAGGCATGTGGCTTTAGATACATGGATAGATATATAGACAGACAGACGGACAGACAGATAGATGTAGGTAGATAGACAGATAGATTGATAGATAGATGGATAGATAGAGAGAAATACACATATTTAGCTTGGGAGAGACTACTATGGGTCACTCTAATATATACCGTATTAATTAATTTCGTAAAAACAAGAATAATGTACAGAAAGAAGTCATGGTACTGAAGAGGTTTAGTTGCCTCTTTAATGCTCTCAGTACTTCTTCTTTTACCTCTTCCACCTTTCACCTCTTCTCTTTCACTTCTCTCTAATCAACCTACCTTTACTCTCTTCCACTTACTCTTCTCCCCACCATCCCACCTCTACTACCTCTTCCACATATCCACATTCCACCATCAACCCTAATCTACCTCTTCTACTTTTCAATTCTCCACTATCCGCCTCTATCAACTCTTCCACTTGCAACTCTCCCTTTCCACTTCTCCCATTTCATCCACCCATGTCCTCCCTTCCACCTTTTAACTCTCCACAATTTCTTCCATCTTTTAACTCTCCTTTTCCATTCCCTTCTAGTCAAACTCACCCACCTCTACTCCCTCTTCCACTATTCAACCCCCATCCATCATCTATGTCTACTTTCCACCCATCTTCCCTCGATCCACTCTCCTTCCCTCACGCACACCATCCCCTTCCACCGCTGCTCCACCTCCACCACACTTTCTAAAACATCCATCTTGCATCTCTTCCCTTGCAATTCTTTTTCAATATTCTCAACCCTTCATTCCTATTATTATTCTAATTTTTCATTTCCTCGTCAGTATAATTCAGCATCTTTCATCAATGTTCCTGTAATTTCCTTCCATCATTTTCCTCCATATCATTCATTTTCAGTCATCTTCGTTTTTCATCTCAGTTTCTTCCAATTAACTGAATAAAATCATCTCATATTTCATCTCCAATAATTTTCATTCATTTCCTCTCATTTCTCATAATTCCACCAATATTTCCATCTCCCCATCCTTCTCTCTGCTGCATCACTCTACCTATTACCTAGTCTTTGTCACACTCCCTCCTCCGGTTTTCGGTGTCATTTCCGTTTCATACCATTTCCTTCCTCCACCTTCATTTCTTGGCCTCATTTCTTCTTTCCACTACTTCCGCCTCCGTTATATACAAAGCCACATGGCGACCTTACTCCTCTTTTATCATATTTTATCTAATTTTCAAAACACTTCCAATTCCGCCTTTTCATTATTTTTTCCTATAGGGCAACTTCCGTCTTTTTTTTACACCTACGATCACAAGCTGAATTTTCTCACTTTACTAAATATTTCATAATCATCTGTTTAATGTTGATTCCTCTTCGTCTTCCATCGACAAAATTAATCTTCGTCTCTCCCTGTCTTTACTGTCTGCCACATTCCCTTACCTTTTTGCATGATTCTTTGTACTATATGACGCAATTTTTCCTAGCCCACAAAACCAATAAAATTTTTCGATTCTGTCTTATTTTCTCTACCAAAATCAAGGAACCACAAATATAATCGCCATCAAGGAAACAATTATTTTCTTAACCTGTTTTTTTTTTTTTTGTGTGTGTGTGTGTGTGTGGGGTGGAGGGATGTACTGTTTCAAGATATTTCAAGACATTTTATTGGACAGTTAAGTGTTACGTGACAATGAAGATAACGTTCATCCACTTCCTTCCGTCTCGTTTTCACCTCACCACCTTCTGTCTTTTGTCATTTCGCTGTCTTGTGTTATTACTGTTGATCTGCCACTTCTGTATAGTCGTGGACAATAATAACGTTACACTCTTTAGTCTAACAATTATGAAACTCCTGTATAATATTCTGGAAAGTTTGTTGAGCTTCCAAGACACAATCACTGGGTATTTAAACTCACCGCTCACCGTTTGCCTGTTTATCGTTCTGGAGTGGATCACTATTTATGTCCGCACCTGTACCACCTCTTTCTTCTCTTCTTATCCTCTTGTCCAGCCTCAGTCTTTTCCTATAGACTTTTGTTTTTATACGTTAGTTATACAGGGACTTTTTCCATTTCAATTACTTATTTTTTTTCTGTTTACATACACTGGTTTACCCCTACCCTGCTCTTTACCACATATTAATTTTTCAATCTTCAGTAACTTTCCAGTTCTTGTCACGCCTCGTAAAAATATAAATTCTTGTCATTTCTCTTATGTCTCTCCTCATTTCACCAGCTCGTATGATTTTTTTTTTCCTTCCCGTCCTCAGTTCCCCCCCCCCTTCTCTCTCTCTCGTTTTTCATTACCTCATTCCATCTCAATGTTTCCTTAAATTTCTTTCTCTCGTATCTTCTCTTCGGCCTTTCCTCCTTCCTCATGGTTCAATTTTAATGCTTCCATTCATTCTCCTCACTCTTTTCAATTCCTTCTTCAATTCCTAGTCCCTTTTTCCATTTCCCCTCATTTCCCCTCTTCGTCTGTGCTGTCGTTACCTCACACTATCTCTGCGTTTCCTTCCAAACTCCTCTCCTCTACCAGTTTTCCTTCATATCGCTCCAGTCCCTTTTTTCCCCTCCTTTGTCTCGTCTTCATTCCGTCAGTGTTCCCTTCTTCTCTGTTTCATCCTCATTTTTTTTACTCAGTTCTCCTATGTCCATCTTTCTTCCTAATTTCCCTCCTTCCCTCTGGCCTCCTTATTTCTCCTTATATCTTTCCCTCGTTCATGACCTTTTCGTATCTTATCTCTCCAGTCTTCCTCCTCCTCCTCATTCCTTCCTTCCCTGTTTCCTTCCTATGTCCTCTTTTCCCTCCAATCTATCTCCTTCCCTCTTTTCTCCTCCTCTTATCTCCCTCAGCCTATGTGTTTCCTTCCTTTCTCCTCTTTCCTCTCAAATACTCGTATTCCTCTTCCTCCATCGACGTCTCTTCCAACCTCCTGTCTCTCTACTTCCTTCCCCTCTCTATCGCACTCCATCTAACTGTAATCCTTCCTGTCTCCTCCTCCTCCTCCTCATCATCAATCATCATCATCATCATTATCCCTTCATTCATGCATTCATTCATTCGTCTGACCTTCTATTTTCTTTACATTCCCTCCGTTTTCTTCCTCCATCTATTTTCTCTCCAGTTCCCTCCTTCTTCCTTCCTCTCTTCTCCTTCCCCCCCCATCCTTCTCTTCTCCTATATCCACACGGTAGTTTTCTTCTCAGTCCCTCTTCCTTTGTTTTTTACTTCTCTAACATTTCCTTCTCCTCAATCAATGTCTCCATCCTCTTTGCCCTTTTCTTCCCTGTCTCCTGTCTCTCCTCTCTCATTACCTCCCTCCATCTCTCTGTATTTCTCCAATCTCTCTCCGTTCTTCCCCTCTCCTGGTCTCCCTCCATCTCTCTCGTCCTTTGCTCCACAACGCCTCATTCTTCTATTTTCCTCCCTCTCCCTCCTCTCTCCAGGTTCTCTCTGTCTCCCTCTTTCCCTCCGGCATCTCTCCTTCGTCCCTCGTCTCACAAAACCTCATTTCTTTCTCATTTCCCTCCCTTATCTCCTTTTCTCTCTAGTCTTCTTCCTTCCTTCCCTCTCCTCTCCTAATCCTCCCACCTCCGTCCACCCATCTTTTTCTGTATTCTCTCCAGCGTCCACCTTTCCACCACTGTCCTATTCATTATTTTGTATTTCCTCCCTCTCTCCTTTTCTTTCCTCCCCAATCTCTGTCTGTCTCTCTCCTCTCCTTATCTCGCTACATCTCTCTTTTTTCTCCAGTCTCTCTCTCTCTCTCCTATCTCCATCCATCTCTCCCTCGTCCTTCGCCCAACACCTCATTCCTTTCATGTTTTCCTCCTCATACCTTTTGTCTCCCCCCCCCCTGCCTGTCTGTCTGTCTATCTGTCTGTCTGTCTGTCTGTCTGTCTCTCTCTCTCTCTCTCTCTCTCTCTCGTCCCACACCCAATTCCTTTCGCATTTCCCCCTATTATTCCTCGTCCCCTCTGCCTCCCCTCCCTCTCTACGTCCTTCTATCTCTATCTCACCAATCTCTCCCCTCTCATTATCTCCCTCCATCTCCGTCCTTCAACCATTCCCCCACCACACCAGGCCACCGTCCCGTTACGTCCCACTGTTACGCCAATTACACGTATCCGGCGTCACACCAATTAAGCTCTTAGGCCACTTGACGGGATCTCCTTTACTGTCATCTTAACCCCGACCCAAGATGCCGCCCATGTTATCTTATATCTGCTGCCTATAAGACGATTTTTCTAGATTATTTCCATCATCATCACGAATTAGCTAAACTGTATGTCACTGACTGTATTCAGTACCAGACTCCTTTCACTCTAACTTGGCCATCCTTTTGCAGCTTATTTCACGTAGCTCTACGGCAGAAAAAGACCCTAATACGGCCCTACATCCTTTCCACTTCTTCATGATTAGGATCCCAATTTAGTGCTATTCTGCTATTATAACTCAGCATTCAAAACGAAAGGTGGTAATTTTAGGCCAAGTTTAAGTAAAAGGAGTATAGTTTCTTAATTCCATACTAAGATGATTCCGCCAGACGATTTTATACACTATGCCCGACACTAGCATGGATTAGGTAAACAAATGTCACAAACTGTATTCATTATTGTAGTTTTTAATCTAACTTGGCACAGATATTCATCCTTTTGCAGCTTATTTAATGTAGTTCTGTGGCTGAGACTATATTATCGCTCTACATACTTTCCAGAGCACTTCTTTGTGACTAGCAACGTTATCTAGCGTCAATCTATTCTAACAACTCAGCATTCAAGATGGAGAAAGGAGTATTTGAGGTCAAGTTAGAGTAAAAAGAGTACAGTTTCTTAACCGCAAACTCAGATGACGCCATTTTCATTTTATTTTTGCTATAGCCTTTTCACCTTAAGCTGATCTGGATTTTTGTCCTTGTTGCAGCTTACTTAACACAGGTCATTAGAAGAGTATTATGCTTGACGCTACATCAATTCCGTAACACTTCTTTGTGACTAGTGTTAATCCCTTGTTACAACTCAGTATTTACGGTTGTGAATAGCAAGATATTCTAGTGTATATCTCCTGTTAAAACTATATTCAAGATGGAAAGATGGCAATTTTAGGCCAGGTTAGAGTGAAAAGAGTATACCATTTAATTATTCTATAACACGTAGGATTAAAACTTATATTCAAGATGGAGATTTTTTTTTTTTTTTAGGCCAGGTTAGAGTGAAAAGAGTATACCCTTAATTACTCTATTACACGTGGGATATTCAGCGTAGGCACCTATTAACCCCTTCAATACGAGTACGTCCTTTTTAATTTATTCTTCCTCCTGTCAGACGATTTTATGCAACTTACCAGAAGCCTCTAGTACTGAAGGGGTTTACTAAGGCCGTATCTAACTTCACCAGACCGAAAACCCATCCTAGGCTGAATAAAATCGTCTGGAGATGGCAAGGACAATATATAAAAAAGAAAAGATATCCCCGGTCTCACTGAGGTAAACATTATTGCCTTCATAACGTTCTCTCTCTCTCTCTCACTCTCACACACACACACACACACACACACACACACACACACACACACACACACACACACAGCCATTCTTATCTTAAAAGTCTTACGATTTTCTTCACCTTTCATCGTCAAGAAAAAGGTCTTCCTACCAGTAAACTATTTTCTTTTCTTTACTCCATCTTACAAGAGACTGACAGCAAGATGAAATTTCTCTTACGTCAATCTTGATACCCTGAAATGATTCTTACGAGACACCCATTAGTTTTCACTGGAAGGAACTGGGCCAATCCGACTTTAATGGCCGTATACTTACAATCGCAAAGTAGAATGAAAAATCCTAATATTATACTGTCATTTCTTGGGCACCTGTGATTATTAGGCGTGGTTAGCCTGCATCCCACATTACAGAGTGCAGTTAGCAGATATATAACACTAAACTCCATTACTCTAACTTGGCCTAGAATGAGCATCTCTCCATCTTGCATTATAAGCTGTTACAAGAGATTAACACTAGGATGCCAGTCACGAAGAAGTGTTAAGATAAAAATTTAGCGCCACAGCATAGTCTTTATCTACCAATGAGCTACGTGAAAAACAAAAAATACAAAAAAATCTGGGCCAAGTTTGAGTAAAAGGAGTAAACACATTATACCTAGCTCACCTGCTTCAGAAATTCTCGCCAAAAATAAGATTGCAATTCACTCAGCAGTTACATGTTTAGGCACACGATCAAGTCAGGGTTGCAGGGGATTTAATTATAACAATGAAACAGGTTCTCATTCTGTATAATATGCCACGGTTGCTAAAAACTCATATGCAACAAAGAAACCAATGCTCGTACTAACTATATTAAGTCATGGTTGCAAGAAATTACATTGCAATAACAGGTATCCGTACTAGCTATATTAAGTCTGGGTTGCAAGAAAGTCAAATGCAACAAAGAAACCAGTGCTCGTACTAGCTACATTAAGTCAGGGTTGCAAGATACCGTACTGAAATGCAACAAACTGGTCTCTGTTCTGCATTAATTCAGGGTTGCAAGATATTCAACTGCAACAAAGAAACCAAATCCATACTAACTATTGTCACTGTTCCAAGAAATTGAACTGCAACAAAGAAACTCGTCCCTGTATTAATTCAGGGTAGCAGGATAATTCAACTGCAACAAAGAAACCAAATCCATACTAACTATTGTCACTGTTCCAAGAAATTGAACTGCAACAAAGAAACTCGTCCCTGTATTAATTCAGGGTAGCAAGATAATTCAACTGCAACAAAGAAACCAAATCCATACTAACTATTAAGACATGGTTGCAAGAATTTTCAAATGCAACGAAGAAACTGGTCCCTGTAGTGTATTAATTCTGGGTTGCAAGATATTCAATTGCAACAAAGAAAACAAGCTCGTACTAGCCATATTAAGTCACGGTTGCAAGAAATATAATTGCAACAAAGAAATCAATGCCCGTACTACTTGCTATATTAAGTCAGGGTTGCAAGAAATTCAATTGCAACAAAGAAACAGGTATCCGTACTAATTATATTATGTCACGGTTGCAAGGCTCTGAAATGCAACGAAGAAACTGGTCCCTGTACTGTTTTCATTCAGGGTTGCAAGATAGTCAATGCAACAAAGAAACCAAATTCATCCTATTACGTCATGGTTGCAAGAAATTCAATGCAACAAAGAAACTAGTCCCTGTATTAACTCAGGGTTGCAAGATATTCAACTGCAACAAAGAAACTGTTCCCAGTATTAATTCAGGATTGCAAGCTATTCAACTGCAACAAAGAAACCGGTGTTCGTACTGTACTTAAACTGTTCTTCACGATAATTACCTCCGCCATCAGAGTCGATTAAGGTCACGTCAATTCAGCCTCAATAATAACACTAATTGCACCTAATTTATGCAGCGGGAAGGAGGAGGTGGAGATACTAAATAACCTTAATTACTCTATCACCCTGGCATTGTTTTATTTATTCCTGATAACGAGACACCAATTTCAGGTCAGGAGAGTGAGAGATTGACAAGGAGAGTGTATGTGAATGAGGTGGAGGGGGGGAGAAGGAAGGGGAGGCCAAGGATGAGATGGAGGGATGGAGTGGAGAGGTATATGAGAGAGGGGGGTGTGAGCTGGGAGCAGGGCACTGAAACGGCAAGGGACGGGGCAGCATGGAGGCGATTTGTTTGTGGCCACCCCTCACGAGATTAAGGAGTCTGGCAATAGATAGACAGATAGATAGATAGATAGATAGATAGATAGCGTACCAGTAGTGAAATGACAAATATATAACTACTACTAATTGGTCCTCAGTTAAGTAACTAAGGTCAGGTCAGTTTGGGTCATTAGCATTAATTACCCGTTATTTATGCAGCGGGAGGAGGTGCTAAATTATGCCAATCATTATGTCAATCACTTAATTATGTCTTGTATAATTTATTCCTGTTACAAGTAGGTGATTAAGCGGGTGAGGAAGTGGTAACATCATACTCTTTTTACTCAAACTTGGCCTAAAATTCCAGTTCCCCCTTCTTCAAAGCTGAGCTGTAGCAATAAACTACGGTAACGTCCGAATAGGGTGCTAGTCACGAAGAAGTGCTATGAAAAGGATGTAGGGCCACAGTATTGTCGTCTGCCAATAAGCTATGTGAAATAAGCTGCAAAAAGACGAAAATCTGGGCCTCGCTGGAGTAAAATAAGCACTTGAAGCCCCAGGTTCATCTCCAACGTTAACCCAGTGAACTGCAGGCTGAAACTATCCTCCTGCAGTCCACCATAGTCCTTCTGGGGGAGGGAACCGATGGACGTTTGTATAACCGGGCAGGGAAACCAATTCTATCAGTGCCTCCACGTGAAGGCGTCCCTCTCTACCACCGATGAGGAATGCAACGTAATCACTTCAAGAGGATCACCTGTCACCTGAATCTTCTTACCTTAAATTAACTCAAAGGACACCTGGGCTCGTGTTCCCGTCGGTTAAGGAAGCTCCCTAACACCTCTTCCTTATCGCTTTATTTTTTAATATTAATGGAATGTATGATGTTATTGGGAGTACTGATTTAACACGGAAGAGGACAGTGAAGTGTAATAAACAAAATAAATCGCTTAGGAAAAGGTGATAGGGAATAAAATAGTCCGGTGGTGGCGAGAATACAAGACATCAGCAAATAAAACCCTAAAGACGTCACTGCTGTCAACTAAGGTGACGTCATCGCTGTGAACTGGATAAGGTGACGTCAATGCTGTGAACTGGGTAAGGTGACGTCATTTCCGGTTCAGTAACGGCATGAATTAGCTCTCATTTATCTCATTCACACCACAGCAATGAAGCGCTAAATTATACCAATCAATCAGTCATCATTACGTCTTTCTATTATTTCTGGTGCCGCTACAGGATTAAGTGACAAGGAAGTGGAAAATTACGCCAATCACTCGACTAACATAACGTCTATCTATCTATCAGACGCCAAAATCCCGTAAGGGGTACGCGTTTTATAATTCATTCTTGTCAAGGTCTAAAGAATTCATACTGACCTTGATTCCTGCTACCGGCTGACGATTAGAGGTAAGAGACTTTAAGGTGAGTCTGAAGAAGCTCAAAGGACAAAATAATACACGCACGAAAGTAAAGGATATTAGCTCTATCTGGTGCTTTGACTGACCACTGTCGAGTTAAAAGCAGTTACCTTCGACCACAGTGTATACAAGTTAATCAGTACTGTATCAACCAACCCCTCCAGAGCTGAATAAAAGCGTCTGTGTGTGGCAAGAGTAACATATTAACAGACATTACCATACTGGAGAGGTAAAGCTTTGGGATTGACCATTTCTATATTTTAAGTTTTATTACAGCAAAAGGACTTTATAAATCTAAGAAGACATTATTGAAACTGGAGAGGTAAAATGTAGTTTGAATTTCTTCCTTCTGTAAGAGATCGTTCAAAATTTAAATGAAATCGTCTTGAGGTAAAGACAATAAAATAAATTGGATGTCAGTGCCCTAATGGAGTTACACACACACACACACACACACACACACACACACACACACACACACACACGAGAAAAATATCGACTAACAAAATAAACCACTGATTAAGAGACGTCACGAACCCTCCTATGCCATGCAGGAAACACCTCAAGAACGGTGACACAAGCAATTAATAACGTTACCTGGCAGCCCCTCACCTACCCGTTAATTTTATACGAATAGAGGATTTTACCGCGTGGAGAGAGAGAGAGAGAGAGAGAGAGAGAGAGAGAGAGAGAGAGAGAGAGAGAGAGAGATTACTTTACCTGGTTCTCAGCATATTCTATCGGCATCTCTTCAGGTGTTTCTGTCATACACACTTACCTGGAAAGATAAGAGAATTAATTAACACTGATATCATTGTGTGTGTGTGTGTGTGTGTGTGTGTGTGTGTGTGTGTGTGTGTGTGTGTGTGTGTGTGTGTGTGTGTGAGAGAGAGAGAGAGAGAGAGAGAGAGAGAGAGAGAGAGAGAGAGAGAGAAACACATAAACACTGCAGTCTCCGTTATTACTGTCGCAAGGTAAGCCTCGTTAAGATCAAGTATCCAACACGACTCTAACATTAACTATAAAAACAGGTCGCGTTATGGCGTCGACGTGGAGAAAGAAAGTTTGCATTGGGGTTATTTCCTTTACTTCTTGCTCTGTCTTCTTCTCACTTCTTCTTCTCTTCCTCCTCCTCCTCTTCCTCTTTCTATCTTTGCCTCCTCTTCCCTCCCCCTTCTTTCCCCGTCTCCTCTTTCTCTTCCTCCTCCTCCTGCAGCTTCTTCTCCTCTTTCTTCTTCCCCTTTTCTTTTTCTCCTACACACCTACATGATCTCAACTTCTCCCCCGCTTCTTCCTCCTGCTCATCTCCTCGCCTTGAGATGTCCAGATCTTCTTCAACTAGCTGACCTCCCTCGCTAGTGATGATCTGCTCTTCTTCCTCCTCCTCTCTCTGGTTGACCTCGCGTGGGGAACAACTGCCCTCCTCCTCCTCCTCTTTTTCCCTTTTCTTTTTCACGTCCTTCTTCCTACTTCACTACATTTTTATTGTTCTTGCCCGTCCTTTCTTTTATCTCCCATTTTCTCCTCTCCTTTTCATTTTTTCTCCTCTTCACCTTTCCTCTCTTTCCTCCTCCTCTTTTCCTTTTCTCCTCCTCCCCATTCCTCCAGTTTCGCCCCTCCTCCTTTCCTTTGTTTTCCCCCTTTTCTTCTTATTCTTCATCTATTTTCTTTTTTTCTCCTCCTCCTCCTCCCCCCCCAGTGACCTCCTGGCCTAAGTATGACCTGCCCTGACCTACTCTGACCCCCCGACAGGTCGTGAGGAAGCCTGATTAGATAATTCGGGTGCCGAGTTATGTTAATGGGTCGAGATGGAGGCGGGGCGAACGTGGTCACACACACACACACACAATTATAAACACACACCTCTGTCACACACAAAAAAACACACATCATAAACACACACACACACACACACACACACACACACACACACACACACACACCTACAGACACACACAAAGGTAAATGTTCTCACGGGCAAGAAGACGTACAATTACTGCATACTTAAAATACAAGAACCATTAAGGAAGGTACCCAATTTTTGCTAAGCTCCTAACTTCCAAGGAAATCCAAGATACAACAATCAAATTTACATCCAGGTCCCCATTACACTGCTAGGTATACAACAATTATTCCTAAACTGGCATCATATTAAGACAACAGCAAACTGAAGCTTTAAAAACACTGATTATATACACCAAGACATCTTATATTACTTATTACACACCTCAGGACAATAACAAACTCAGCTTTATATCATACACCTCTTATACTGCACATATTGTCTTATACTAATCATACAACTTAATAATACTCTCAAGCTTAATACACCGACTATACACCAAGGACACTTACTGTCATTTATACATCTCCAGATACACCTTATACTCACCACGACACCTATTACTATCCATTATACTACTCAGTAATACCCTCAAATTTAATACACCGACTATACACATACAGAAACATTATTATCATATAAACATCTCCAGACAATTACACTTTCAAGCCTTAATATAACCAAAAACCTATCTATCTCTAATGTACCGAGTGTGCTTATATTTCATTTATTATTATCATCATCATCATTATTATTATTATTATTATTATTATTGTTACTACTACAATTATTTACACTAAGGACAACAGCAAACAGAACTCATGAATACATCAATCAACACACAGCAACACCATAAATCACGCAGCCCCAAAACCCAGCTCATGCGACACCGAACGTGATTCAATTTTCTATTATTGCACATTATTTTTGCCTTTGCGTGACACACAGAAATTGCAGGACTTCTATTCTCCCTGGAAAATTATGAGGCGTCACATTCACGGACGTGCGACCTGATTTATGGACCGATTTATGATATTTTTGTTTAGTCAGCCTACCAAAGGGATTTCAAGGCTGGAGGAAACTTCTTAATGTTTTCTGAGTTTGGTTTTGGTATTGGCGGGGTGACAGATATATCACATGGAATTACAACACAGTGATTATCTAGGGCAATGTTTACGCTACATCACACACGTACAAATCCAGACGTCGTTTCGTGCAGTTAGTACGGTGCCTTTTTTCTCGTATTACTGAAACTACCTTCATGTTGTTTGCTCCTGCTTTGGGAAAACATCGCGTGTTAAAGATTAGAAACCATCTCTCTTAACCCCTTCATTCAAGCTACCGCAGAATGATCTTTTACAGCTTAGGGGAGACCTCTCCAAGTTGTTGTTGAGTAACCCCGGTCTGTCTGGCAAGCAGACCCATCAGCCGTACGCAAGCAACCGCCCCTGAAGGGCCGTCCAATGCAGTGAATCGATGTTTCCTTGCGACAGACAGAGCCTCGCCACAGCGAGGTGCGGGGAAGTGTGGAGTGTGCGGATAAGTGTGGAGATTTGGATCCTGAATGGACGCCTTATTTGCATCCGTCCACCCGGTTAAACAGCGGCACCAAAATTGGCTCCACATCAATATCATTAAGTTATTTGGTTCCCGGTATATGGTTACCACCCCGAGCTGAAATGGTTTCCTGGGTTACAGAAAACTATAAGGCTTATCTCTATGTAGAGTTACCAGAAATGTTAAAGAAGGGTAATAATAAGTGACAGGAAGGATGGAAGAAGTAGGAAAAGAGAAGAGTAGACAAAGAAAACGAATGATAGAGGTGAATGACGAAGTACGCAGTATATAGTACATCATGTGACTGGAAGATGGCCGACACCACATACCACCAGCACCTCTCGTAGCAACAGGTTAATAACAGAAACTTCTACAGTATATTGTAGTTCTTCACGGGTAAAATCAATGCGGGATACTATATTTCTTTAACTTGGCCCTGATTTTCGTCCTTTTGCGGGTCATTTCACGTAGCAGGCAGAAAAAGATATTGCTACGGTTCTACATCCTTTCTTCAGCACTTTTGTGACTAACATCATATTCATCTATTGTTACAGCTCAGCATTCTCGATGGAGAGATGACAATTTTAGGCCAAGTTAAAGTAAAAAGAGAATATACTCGTATTATACGTATAAGGCACAAGGAATATCTGGGACAACATTCACGCTTCATCAAACAAGCAAATTTTCTGACCTTCACTTTACTCAGCGTAATATAATTCTTTACAGACTCTGCATTAAGACACGTTATTAGCCTCACACAATAGATGAACAAAAAATATAATTATTCTACCTACATGTGACAAACACAGATTTAACCTTCACTTCAGCCTACGTGAATGGAGAACATAAGAACATAAGGAGAGGATAACTGCAGTAGGCCGGTTGGCCCATGCTAGCCAGCTCCTAGAAGAGTAACTGAACTACTAGAATGAGATAAGGATAGCAAAGAAGAAGGCTCTCCCCCGCCCTCCAAACCCTCCAGCCGAAGCCGGCAGGAAAAAGTCAGAAAGAACACCACGCCGTATAGAAAAACTGGCGTGGACATTTTACAGGAAAGTGTGAAAGGAGAATAGAGACTATCATAGTGTAACCTGAAAAGAAAAAATTATGAATTAGTATTGGTTATAAGATTTTCTTTATTCTATATCCACCCCTTATTTGTCATATGCTTATCTAGCCTATGCTTGAAACTCTCAATGGAAGAGGCGGCAACTACTTTACTAGGTAGCTTATTCCATTCGTCTACTACTCTATTACCAAACCAATTTCTACCGATTTCCTTACTGAAACGGAATTTTTCTAGTTTGAAACCATTATTTCTAGTTCTATCCTGTACGCTCACTTTAAGTACCTTGCTAATATCTCCCTTATTTATACCATTCATCCACTTAAACACCTCAATTAAGTCTCCCCTTACTCTACGCCTCTCTAGCGAATGCAGACTTAGTCTTTTCAGTCTGTCTTCATATGACAGGTTCCGGACGTCATGTATCATTTTTGTCATTCTTCTCTGTACATTTTCTAACGAATTAATATCCATTCTATAGTAAGGACACCAAAATTGTACTGCGTAGTCTAAATGTGGCTTTACTAATGCTAGATAAAGTTTCAGTATTACTTTAGATGATCTACTGCTCACGCTTCTCGAAATAAATCCTAGGACCCTATTTTTGTATGGTAGTGAGACCTGGGCAGTAAAGGAAGAGGGTATTTCCAGGCTTAAACGTACAGAAATGACAATGATTAGATGGATATGCAGTGCGTCCTTGAATGCGAGGCCTGGGGGAGCTAGGATTGCGATTGAAGAGTTGAGAGGAAGGACATGACTGGAGAGTATTGATGTTGTGATGAGGGGTAGATTGAGGTGGTTTGGGCATGTGGAGAGGATGAAGGATGACAGATAGGTGTGGAAGGTGAGAAGAGTGAACGTCGGGGGTAGGGTCGCGAGAAGCAGACCAAAAAAGACCTGGGACGGGGTCATAGATTGTGACGTCAGTGATAAGGGACTGAATAGGGAGGCTGCCAGAAATCGAGCAGCGTGGAAAGCCGCCATTAGGTGACCAAGGCCGACGCAAGCACCTTTGAGCCTTTATAAATATGATAGATACGACGAGACGAGTTAATTCTGTTGAGGTAAATCGTCCTTGTATTGGAGGGGTTAGTGAATGCTGTACCTAACCCCTCCAGTTAGAAAAGTGCCCCCTAAGGTAAAGAAAATGGTATAGAAGGAAAAGGCGTCATTGTACTAAAGGGATTGAATTATTATTATTATTATTATTATTAGTAGTAGTAGTAGTAGTACTTGTTGTTCTTTTTTTTCTTCTCCTCCTCCTCCTCCTCCTCCTCTTTTATTACTGTTATTATTATTATTATTATTATTATATTTATTATCATTATTTTGGCAATTAATTTAATGAAAGTGAAATTGTTGGAGATCTTATCAGTATGAAGGACTCGTATCTCTTGCTGTATTCCTTATCAGTTGCTTATATTGTATTATCTACTCCCCATACACACACACATACATACATACATATGTACATACATAGTGTACATACACACATACGGTACGTAGATGCGTAGTGTATATGCACATACATACATACATACGTACATAACACATACATACATACATATACACATACACAACACGTACATACATGCATACATACATACTGTACATGCACATACACAACACCTGTATAAATACATACATACAGTACATACCGTATACACACACACACACACACACACACACACACACACACACGAGCGCGGATGTAAAAATCATCTGTTGGTAGTCAAAAATAACATGATTAGGAGACATCCCTGGAACCATTCTATATTCCCAAAAAATTCTCTCCATTCGCCTTTGGGAGCTGCGAACATTTAAAAGAGCCGTGCACCACTAGACCACAAGGCGCCCACCCAGATGTCACGTTTTCTGTGATACTTATGCAAATTTTCTTCCCTTGGCACCACGCAGTCTACCATGGTGCATTTGGCGCGCATTTAGGTGAGTGTGTGTGTGTGTGTGTGTGTGTGTGTGTGTGTGTGTGTGTGTGTGTGTGTGTGTGTGAGAGAGAGAGAGAGAGAGAGAGAAGGGGGGTGGGGGGAGGGAAAGCATCTGTGTCTCTTCATCTTCTCAGTATCACTCCTTCGTCAAAGTCATTATCGTTTCGTTATTTTACGATTCTCTAAAATTCCCAAAATTAGATCAAAAAGAATTATTATGAGCGCCGGCCAGCTCACCGCCACCACCACCGCCGCCGCCGCCGCCGCCACGCAGACCCGCCTGAGGACAAAGGCGGCGTTGACGCTTGGCATCACCCTTGGCATCGCCCTGCTGCTGGTGGCCAGCTGCAGCACGCTGGCCGGCCTTTTCATGGCGAGGGGCAGCTGGGCAGCCATGGAGGCGGCCACGGCAGGGGTCGGACCCACCCTTGGCCTGCTGGCTGGGGTGCCCCTGCTGGGCCCATACCTGCAAGCCCGGTACAGCCCCGTTGACACGTGCGGCCACCCGCCGCGCTGGCTTGACGCGGTGCCTTTCAGGGCCGCCGTCCACCATTACCGGTATTCGCGGTGTGTGGCGTCCACCCCATCCCTGCCAGTGCCGAGCCTGGGCATGCAGCTCGTCCTGGGGACACTGTGCACTTACCTGGTCATCCTAGGGTGCCTGGTGGTGTTCTGGAGGCCGTGCACGGGTCGGATCCACGTGACCAAACCCAGGGTGGCCGCCAGAATGCCCCACAGATGCGTGCCCGAGAGGCGGCACACTGTGTGAGGTGATGGTCCACCTCGCACCCAGGACAAGGTTCACCTCGCCTCAGCCCTCGGGCTGGGGTCTAATTGCTGACCTCACCTCAGCTCACCTCGCCTCAGCCCTCGGGCTGGGGTCTAATTGCTGACCTCACCTCAGCTCACCTCGCCTCAGCCCTCGGGCTGGGGTCTAATTGCTGACCTCACCTCAGCTCACCTCGCCTCAGCCCTCGGGCTGGGGTCTAATTGCTGACCTCACCTCAGCTCACCTCGCCTCAGCCCTCGGGCTGGGGTCTAATTGCTGACCTCACCTCAGCTCACCTCGCCTCAGCCCTCGGGCTGGGGTCTAATTGCTGACCTCACCTCAGCTCACCTCGCCTCAGCCCTCGGGCTGGGGTCTTTTTGCTGACCTCACCTCAGCTCACCTCGCCTCAGCCCTCGGGCTGGGGTCTATTTGCTGACCTCACCTCAGCTCACCTCGCCTCAGCCCTCGGGCTGGGGTCTATTTGCTGACCTCACCTCAGCTCACCTCGCCTCAGCCCTCGGGCTGGGGTCTATTTGCTGACTTCACCTCAGCTCACCTCGCCTCAGCCCTCGGGCTGGGGTCTATTTGCTGACCTCACCTCAGCTCACCTCGCCTCAGCCCTCGGGCTGGGGTCTATTTGCTGACTTCACCTCAGCTCACCTCGCCTCAGCCCTCGGGCTGGGGTCTATTTGCTGACCTCACCTCAGGTCATCGCGCCTCGGCCTTCGGGCTGGGCGTCTACACCAAAAGGACTGGAGGAAGGCCAGCAGCAACAGGCCTGATGGTCCTTCAAGGCCGCTGGTGTAGTGTTGCCTCAACACCTTGTGGGATATCGGGGTCTGCCTGGCGTCTCCATTCACTTGGTCTTCACCTTAGTTTTTCTTATTCATCTTAACTCATGTCTCATCTAACTCGTTCCTTCTTATTCACCCTAACTCGTTCCTCATCTAACTCACCCTAACTCGTTCCTCATCTAACTCGTGCCTCTCTCTCTCTCTCTCTCTGAATCCGTCTCCTTAATTTAAGTGTTGGAATTGATGTTAGTTGTGGCAGAAATGACAGTGTGTACATAAATCGGTAAGGAAAAGGTGTTAGGAGCCATTGGTATAAGTCCATCCTCTCCGTAGCACTTCTTCGTGACTAGCATCCTGACTGAAGCATTTTACACGAATGTTGATAGAATTTTAATACGTGACGAAATTTTGGTGAGGTCGTACCGAAATAATTTGCGTAATGGGACTTCCTTTTATTTTATTTATTTATTTATTTTTTGCACCTGTACGAAGCCATGTCAAGAGTTAATGAGGTGTTAATTCTCTCTCTCTCTCTCTCTCTCATTTTTCACGCCATTACGGGTGACTAAAGCATTATTCTCGCCCTTGGGTTAATAGTTGGGTTAGCAGTTTCCTTTCTCTTTCGTAAACCCTTTCAGATGGTAATGAGGCTGCAGAAAGGACAGTTTTAGCCTGCAGTCCACTGGGTTCACGTTTCAGATGAGCTTGGGGTTGCTACTACTACTACTACTACTACACTTATATTATTATAAAACTTAATCACAAGGATGCCATTTTCTTTCCCACAGGGGTGACTAAAGCATTATTCTCGTGATGAAGTGTGTAATTGGTTGGTAAAGGTAAGAGCATTTCCCCTGGCACTCCACGCCCATTCAGAACTTAATGAGGCCTTGCTAAATAAATAAATAGATTAATAATACAGCATATGGATTAAATCTGTTCATTAGCTCCATTATACTTTAAAATTTTCAAGCGTAATGAGGTTAGAATTGGTAGGTGGGGGGCGTACATCATCCATTCATTCGATGTAGTGCTTCTGGTGACTACGCCGAATGACAAGCCAAGTGGTTTTGTGTAACCCAGGAAACCATTTAATACGCTGGGTGGTAACCATATTACCAAATGACGCCTGGTGGGTTAAGGCGTTTCAACCGGATGGAGCCTCTTAGATTTTCCGTCTGAGAAGTGGTTATGATTTATTGGTCACATATTGCCTTAAATGTCGGGAATGAGTAGCCTAGCCCCGGGCCCCTACTCTCCTGATGGGGCAAAAAAAATTGTATGATGGATGGGTGGAGAATATCGTGCATGAATTCCCGAAAGTGTGTGGGAATTATTAGCAGAAGTGATTATGTACGTCTTCGGTTCGGCATTTATTATTTAAGTAGATTGTTTTTCTTTGTAAATAATAAGAATGATAATAATAATAATAATAATAATAAATTTACCTGTTGTCAGACGCCTTAATCCAGGAAGGGGCGGTTACAAACGAATCGCCCCCACGCCACCCTGTGCTCATAAAACTGGCTGCTCTCTCTCCAACTCACACACCCGTCTCTCATATACCTCCACCCCATCTCTCCATTTCATGTCTTCTCTAAATACTTGCAAATATTTATTGTATCGCATCGTTTATAAAGGTTCCAACGTGCTTGCATGTTTCCTTGATCACCTAATGACGGCTCCCCACACAACCATATCACGACACCACACATTCACATACCACCACCACACAGCCACACCACGCCATCACACAACCACATTACACCACACAGCCACACCTAAGTCCTCTATACCACACCTCCACCACCACACTACAAATCCAGACCAAAACAACGTAGGTGTGGCATCGTATCACCACATCTCAAACCCGCCACATCTCGACGCCTTTTAGCCACAACGTAACAGTCTATTCACCTTAACCTGGCCCAGATTTTCGTTCTTTTTCAACATATTTCACGAAGTCCAGTGGCGGAAAAAGAGAATACTATGGCTCTACATACTTTCCATAGTGCTTCTTTGTGGCTAGCATCGAATTCTAGCGCTACTCTACTGCTAAAACTCAGCATTCAAGATGGAGCGATGGCAATTAGCAGAGTTAAGTGAAAATAGTATAGATCACACCTCATCGTCATTACATCAAAACACCATATCGTCATAACTATATTAAGCACACCACCACAAAGCCATATCTCAGCGTCATTGCAACACACCATCACTATACGCCACTGTCACACCTCCACACACTTGCATCACATCACCACTGAAAGCCATTAAGTACGCAACACCTTCTTACCTCAGAATACAATCCCTTTATACATTACCTCGCTCTCATACAATAAAATCACTACATTATATAACCGCACAAAATAGCGGGCATTGATGTGGGTTTCCTTGTTGCCCAGGATCCCCTTCAGGTAAGTAACTGTGGCTATGTGTGACATGGCAGGTCCTCTAACTGTCAAATTTTGTCTACCTATTCCCAGTTTACAGAACCCAACCTCTACTCTATCTTTTGCTTTCCTTTAACCATCACTTGTTAACAAGTTTTACATTAATTCTTTCTCCCTTTTACTGTCTTCTTCTTCAATGTTCCTTTTAATTTAACCCTGTATACAAAATTATATGATCAGAAAGTTTCCATAGCCCGATATTTATTTTGTCAGTGAAACACCCAAGCATCTGTGTTTCACCAAACACATTATCAGGTGGGTTTCAAATAACATTCACTGTAGTCCCTTTATGCCATGTGTATTTAATCACTTCTTTGCGTTTTTACTGTAAATTATTTAGTCTACGTGCAACTTTCTTCCCTGACGCATATCCTTCAACTGACATCCATTATTTATAATTTTCTATTCTGGTACACCGGAGCGAATCACTTTAAAACCCGACAGACCCGCACGAACTCTTCCCAACAGATCCCCCATCACAAACACTAACTCATATGCATCAGCTCAATTACAACTACACTGTCGATTCAAAACCTTGCCCTTATTATCCAAACCTGTCGTCAAATGGCGTAAATACAATATTCACACAGACCGCTGGGCAAACTAATCTAAAAATATTGTTGCCAGCATAAAGTTTTCAGACTGGCTCTCAACAAAACTACCTGAAATTGGATGCCCCACAGACGTAAACCCTAGTTAGATTTCTGTTGCTTTTACTCTAACTTGTCCTAAAATTGCCATGTCTTTAGGCTGAATACAGAGTTGCAACAATATACTAGAATATGGTGCTAGTCACGAAGAAGTACTATGGAAAGTATGCTAACCCGTAGTATTGTCTTTCTCTGTCACTGAGCTATGGGAAATTAGCTTCAAAGGGATGAAAATATAGACCTAATTACAATGAACAAGTTACTGTGTTCTGTACTAATACCTGAGTCTCTAATTCTCCTTTTGCCTCTATCGTATCGTCTCTGTACCCAGCCTAAATATTAGGAAACCCATCTTACACAATTTCTGAGTCTCCCTGCATTGGAGGAGGAGAAGGAGGAGGAGGAGGAGGAGGAGAAGGAGGGAAGGGAGAGAGGGGAGGAGGTATATGAGGAAGAAGAGAAATGAGGAAGAGAACTATGCAGAAAGAAAAAATTGAGGGAGAGAGGGTAAGGAGGTTTATGGGGAGGAAAAGGATTGAGGAAGGAACTAGAGAGAGAGAGAGAGAGAGAGAGAGGGGGGGGGGACAGAACAGGTCTTCACATTATACAGGCGGATGTTGTGGTTGGGAGGGGGGGGCCTGCACACTCTCCTTTAATTGCTTACGCTTCAGTGCCCCCTCCTCCCACAGAGCCTAACCAATGGCGACAAGGTAAAGCCCTGATCCCATTTTCTAGGCTACCTTTTAACCTCTTCAACTCGAGGACATTATTTATATCTCACCGTTTCTACATAACCAAGATTTTATTCATCTCCGGAGTAGTCGAGTAGCACTATCTGAATGTGGACTCCGTGGACTGCAGGATGAAGTTGCCCTCCTCCTGCAGTCCACCACCCTCCTTCAGTGGGACAGGGGAGGGGATGTTGTGGGACGTTTGTTTTTACTGGGCAGTGAATTCGACCGGTTGTATGAGTGCCACCGCGAGAAGGCGTCCCTCTCCGGCACAAGGACAAAGGCTACGTGCAACCTTCATTAACCCCTTCATCCTGGGGGCAAGGTAAGGCTGTGGTCCCGTTTTTTGAGCAACTGACCCCCCTAAGTACGATGCCGTCCTTGATATTTCACGCGCTACACCAATACCTCTTTTGTTTTGTTCAAGGGAGGCCTCTCGTGGGGAAGAGATTAATCCTTTCACAACGATGACGCCTTGTTTACACACAGCGAAGGAAGGCTCTACTTTTTATTTTATTTATTTATTTATTTTCTACGTGAGGGAACTGGGCCGCTCCCGCAACTTGCATAAAAAGCCGGAGTTGCATGAAATTCAATCAGCCTTGGGTATTTAGTAAGAATGAGTCTCCGTGGTTACTACTCATATTGTTCCTTCAAGATGACAAAACTAAGCCATTGCCTGGACTGAAAGGAGTTAGAGATCTTGGTCAGGTAGGATGAAATATGCTATAGGAAAGTTGCTGTAGTTAGAATGCCTCCTGTGATCTTGTGTTGAAATATTCTCTATGTTATCAAACTCTGAGACGGTGTGGTTACTGCATTGCTGAGAGAGAGAGAGAGAAAGAGAAAGAGAGAGAGAGAGAAAGCTGTGTGTGTGTGTGTGTGTGTATCAACGCATGTGTATGCCCAAAACAGCTATGCTTCCAGGATTATATCAGCGCCAACGTGACCACTCAACGTAACGAAGCGATTTAGGTTTCACTTTCTAAATCACGCAGACCTAAAGGGGGTCCAGGCTACACAAGGAAGGCTTAATGGCCAGCACTTAGGGAGAATGGAACCAGGGAAGGCTTAACAGTGTGGAATTATAGAGGGCAAAAGCACAAGGAAAGCTTATCTAATGGCTCTGTGAAGGGAATCAGTCTTATCTTCTATCTAAAGACCTGTTTTCCATTTTCTTTCTGATATCTGTAATTTTCGTCAACTCTGGGGTAACGTTTCTAAATGGAGAGGTCAACAACAGGGTGGCATATATTTATCACTCCACTTCCACTACGGAGGGCAATATTTGTCGTGTGTGGTGAGGACTTCTGTGTTTTCAGTATCCACCTTCCGTCTTTTACTTATTTCCTACTCCACATGCCACTGCCACGCCCACACCAGCCGACTGAGCCATCCCCAAAACACACAAGTTTCGGCCCACCCTGTATATCCTTCATTGACCCTTTTACTGTAAGGGAACTCTTGCTAAACTGCACACCTTCACTACGATGACGCATTGTTTACATACACACACACACACACACACACACACACACCTGGGGAGACTACACAACATCCATTTTGTTCTAACCTGACAAATTTCCCAGACCCCTTTCAGTTCAGTCGATGGCCAAGTGCTGTTATATAGGAGGACTGATCTGACTAGTAACCAAGGAGACTCATTTATCTCAAACTAAGGCTCTTCATTTCATGCACCCACGACTTAATACGGGAAGTTTGTGGTAGTGGCCCAGTTCCGTCAGATGAACACAATGTGACTACAGTACTTTAATGTACTTTAATGTGTATAATTCACTATAAGGGATTAGTTACGTAGACACAATGACATAGCGCTCTTTTCTAGGTAGTGAGAGAGAGAGAGAGAGAGAGAGAATCTGCAGTCTCCGTTGTGACTGTCGTTGGGCAAGCCGCGCGCGCGTGTGCGTGCGTGTGTGTGTGTGTGTGTGAGTGTGTGTGTGTGTGTGTGTGTGTGTGTGTGTGTGTGTGTGTGTGTGTGTGTGTGTGTGTGTGTGTGTGTGTGTGTGTGTGTGTGTGTGTGTGTGTGTGTGTGAGAGAGAGAGAGAGAGAGAGAGAGAGAGAGAGAGAGAGAGAGAGAGAGAGAGAGAGAGAGAGAGAGAATCTGCAGTCTCCGTTATGACTGTCGTTGGGTAAGCTGTGTGTGTGTGTGTGTGTGTGTGTGTGTGTGTGTGTGTGTGTGTGTGTGTGTGTGTGTGTGTGTGTGTGTGAGAGAGAGAGAGAGAGAGAATCTGCAGTCTCCGTTATGACTGTCGTTGGGTAAGCTGTGTGTGTGTGTGTGTGTGTGTGTGTGTGTGTGTGTGTGTGTGTGTGTGTGTGTGTGTGTGAGAGAGAGAGAGAGAGAGAGAGAGAGAGAGAGAGAGAGAGAGGAGGGTGTGCACACGGCGTTGCATAAGCCCTGATTCAATTGCACGACATCCCTGTGAGGTAAGAGGTCTCCCTTTCTCTCCATGGGGTGGGGTGCTCAAGAGGGAGACTGTCTTAACCCTTTACCGCACACCTAAATCTTCCCTTGTTATCTTCCCTTTATTACATTTATTTCTCCTTTATTACATTTATCTTGCTTTTATTACATTTATCTTCCCTTTAATTACATTTCTCCTTTATTACATTTACCTTCCTATTATTACATTTCTCTCTCCTTTATTACATTTATTTAACCTTTATTACATTTATCTTTCCTTTTATTACAAATTATCTTTCCTTTTATTACAATTCTCTCTCCATTATTAGATTTATCCACCTTTTATTACATTTATCTTGCCTTTATTACACTTATCCTCCTTTTATTACATTTATCTAACCTTTATTACATTTATTTTCCTGTTATTATACTTACCCTCCCTTTATTACATTTATCTTAATTACATCTATCTTCCCTTTTATTACATTTATCTTCCCTTGATTACATTTATCCTCCCTTTATTACACTATCTTCTTAATTACATTTATCTTCCCTTTACGAAAGTACATTTATCTTCCTTTTATTACAATTGTGGCTCAATCGGTAGAGAGGTGGCCTGCAGTCCTAACGGGCC
>NC_137059.1:6540294-6567794 GCF_032717465.1 Coenobita brevimanus
TGGAGGTAGGAAGGAAAAAAATAAAAACAGCCTACATCTCTGGTGGGACCCTGGTTGTGCGCAGGAGTGAAGGAGGTCTTGTGAGGCAATAAAGATTAAGAGTTATGGCAGCTTTGGAGATGATGGCACAGTTAATGGAAGAAGTGGTTATGATGGTAGGCGCTAGTGATGGTGGTGGTAATGGTGGTAGTGGTAGTGGTGATGGTTGTGGTAGTGGTGGCAATTTTAATCTTTGTTGGTATAAGTGCTAATGATGATGATGGTAGTGAGAAATAGTAATGATGTTAATAATGAGAACTTTATTATGAAAACAGAAGAGTTGAGTTTACAGTAAATATAGCAGAGACCGTAGTAGGGAGTGAACACAACACATGGCGTAGGAATGGTAGGTAAGGTGATAATGGGTAGCTATCTTTTTTTTTTTCTTTTTTTTTTTTAACTAACTTGGTCTTTCGTCCTTTTGCTGAGTATTTCACATAACTCAGTGGCACAAAAAGACTTACAGCTCTATATATTTCCACAGCACTTCTTCCTGACTAGCATTCCATTCTAGCGTTCATCTATTGCTACAACTCAGAATTTAAGATGTAGAGATGGCAATTTTAGGTCAAGTTAGAGTCAAAAAGGTTAAGTGACGTGACGAAAGACTGAGATTAAATAATTCCATCGTTTGTGATAAAGTGGTGACTAAGAACGCGGTCAAGGAATTAAATCTTAGTAACTGTGAGAGTGAGTATAGTGAAGATGGCAGTGGCAGTAGTAGTGGGAGGCGGTGAGAGTAATGAGTCCTGGTGATGATGGTAAAGGTGATGGTAATGATGATGATGATGGTGATATTCACGGTGGTTGTGGCGATATTCATGGTGACAGGTTTTATGTTGGTGGTGGTGGTATTGATGGTGGTAGTGGTGGTGGTGATGGTGGTAGTGGTAGTATGGATGATGGTAGTGGTGGTATGGATGATGGTAGTGGTGGTATGGATGGTGGTAATGGTGGTAGTGCTGGTATTAATGGTGGTAGTGCTGGTATTAATGGTGGTAGTGCTGGTATTAATGGTGGTAGAGGTGGTACTGCTAATGATGGTCGTGGTACTGGTGGTGGTAGTGGTGGAAGCGATGGTGGTAATAGTATTGGAGGTAGCGTTCCTGGTGCTGGCAGCGGTGGTAATGGTGTTCGCAGTGGTGATAATGATGATGGTAGTGATGACAACGATGGAGGCAATGTTGATGATGCTCGTAGGTGTGGCAGTGCTAGGCAGGGTGGTGGTGGTGGTGGTGGTGATATGGCAGTGGTGACAATGTAAAGTGGTGGCAGTGTGAAACAGGGTGACAATGGTGGTTGGCTGTGGTGGTAGTGAGAAGGAGGGTGGTAATGGTGAGGCTGATGGTACTAGAGGCAGTGGAATGAGCGTGGGAGAGCAAGTTGGTGGCCTCTGGGGGTACAACTCATAAATTATCTTAAGTTTAAAGCCTCCAGCCTGAATACGTCATTTTTATAATATTCTCAGCATCTTCAAGCGACTATACTCAGCTTGGGACAGATTTTTCTCACATAATAGCCCTCAGTTTTTTTCCTTAAATAAAACTGCGGTTCCCTAATAGGCCTACGCATAAAGTCGTCTGGAGAAGCAAGAATAAAAGTCAATAAAGCCACTGTATTGGAGGGATCAAAGTGCTTATACGAATTTTTTTACGTATATCTTAACAAACACTGCTGCTGCTGCTGCTGCTGCTACTACTACTACAACTACTCTCTCTCTCAGCTAATTATAACGTGAAAAAATATGACCTATGAAAATTCCCGGTAAAAATGATTAACTGTGACGATGACTTGGCTATCTTGAAAACTTGTTAGGATCTTCCGTGAAAATTTTACTGATGTGTGCATCTGTGCGGCCTCCAAAATGGTAGCGCGCGCGCGCACACACACACACACACACACACACACACACACACACACACACACACACACACACACACACACACACACACACACACACACACACACACACACACACACATTCTCTCTCTCTCTCTCTCTCACGCAGAAGCACACGCAACAGTGGAAGGAAGACGCAGAGAAAAACGCTGGGTTGGGAGTGACAAGGAAGGTGTGGTAGTAATCAAATGAAAATAGAGAGAGAGAGAGAGAGAGAGAGAGAGAGAGAGAGAGAAAGAAACACTTCCAATGCCCTCTATAACCTAACATCAGCATTTCCAGTACCATCTAACACTGATTACCTTCATTAGTATTAAATATTTCCCACTTAATTATTACCACGAGAAGGTATTACTCAACACAGGGAATATCTCTCACAGTTAAGGGGTCAAGCACACTCCCCATTCACCCATTCAGTACGATGCTGTCATTCTAAACACACTTCCTCTGCCTTCTTCTACGATAACATTCTATTTCTTAAGGTTTTTCACTGCGACACTGTTTCTTTGCTTAGGTTACAAGATGATTTTTGTCTTTTCTTGTTTATTATTGATACTAGTTGACGATTCTCAATGACGTCATTGTTTATTTATCTGTCTATCTATAGCCCAACGCCCAAATGCCGTAATCGGTGGCCGCAGACAAAACACCTCCAAGTCGCTCTGTCACCCACCATTTGACTGCCCTCCCCCAACTCACTCCCCCCTCCCTCATATTTGTTTATTTATGACATGACAATTTTCGATGACCTCATTTTTAATTATTAACGCTACTATAGTCGCGGCGCACGACTCTGAGGTTGTCATTATCGTACCCTGGCAACCTACCAGTCAAGAGAGCGTCCGATTTCGTATCATATCATACACGAATCATATTATCATGCACGAATATATTATACACGATTATTATTATACACGAACATATTATACACGAATCACATGCGTCTCATATTTTACACGAAATCAGACGCACTTTTGAATGACGGGTTGCCAGGGCACGATAATAACAACCTCAGAGGCGGGCGCAGGGACTACAGACGATTTTATTCATTAGAAAGGACCTGTGGTAATGAGAGGTTAATAAAGGCTATAAATAACCCTCTTAATTCTCCCCAACAAGGAGAGTATGTTTTCACCCCTGTCTGTTTGTTAGTTTGCTTATTTGTTAGCTGGATTACTTAAAAACAAAAAGAGTGATTTGGACCAAATTCGGTGGGTAGACAGACCATGTCCCAGGAAACAATCGATTAACTTTTAGGGCCGATCCAGATAGCATTACAGATTCTAGACCCGGAAAATACTTTTTGCGAAACCCTAATCAATGATGAGAAAACCTAACCCATTATGAAGAGTGGTTTGGAAATTACGTTGTCCTTGTCGGAGATGCGCTCCACTGAATCCCCCTCTAGTTCAAAATAATAATAATAATAATAATAATAATAATAATAATAATAATAATCTTGACAAAATCGCCTTTCAACAATGTAAAATGACACCATCGACTGAGAGGGTTAATATCAGGTAATATACAGCTAAAGGAATATCTCTCGTACTGAAGGGATTACATCCTCTCTTTCTCACACAGATTCCACTCTTGCTATTTTCATCCCACACATCCAACGGGTCTGGCGGACGTCGTAGTACAGGGTCGGGTTTTTGCCAATGACGATGCAACTTGGGTCAAACAACACTCATCCCCCCAAGCCGATCCGAGTTGTGGACAAAGTTTGCTTCCCAGTGTTCCTCCAGCAGTACAAATGGGAACCTGAATGTACAGTTGGTCAAAAAATATCGGTGTAAACTTTGGGCGAAACAATCTGAGACTCCTGACGATGGTTACTGGGAAATGTTCAATGATTCACGCTGGCAAACTTGCTTCTTAAGGATGCTATTATCGTGTGTGGGGCATTTTTCTAATCGGTATTATTATTATTATTATTATTATTATTATTATTATTATTACTACTGCTAATACTACTACTACTACTACTACCATTATTATTATTATTATTATTATTATTATTATATGCATACTCAGATAATAGTATATTAATCTTCCTGAGAACTTGCCAAATATATCGGTCATTACGGATATTATCGATCTTACCTGTGTGATTTTTTTTTACTACATTTGACTGCTGTGTGTCGTATTCTAAGGGAAGAGTCCGACTTAGAAAAATTGATTGTCTGCTTATATGATTCTTGTGCCAGTTGAAGAGTATTAATTCTGAGCCTCTTCTACTTATTCTCCTGTAGTGACGAGAGAGAGAGAGAGAGAGAGAGAGAGAGAGAGAGAGAGAGAGAGAGAGAAATCTTCCACTTGTAACTGAGAAAAAATCAGACCTCAATAATCAGTAAATAAAACATTAGAGAGGAGGAGGAGGAGGAGGAGGAGGAGGAGGAGGAGGAGGAGGAGGACTGCAGTAAACCGAGTGACGTAAACAGGGCAGCTACTGATAAAAGGTAGAACTACGTGAATGTAACAGGAAATTATATTAGGTTTGTCTATGTGTATGATCGGGGTATGACTAAAAAAACTAAAGAACTGTGTGTGTGTGTGTGTGTGTGTGTGTGTGTGTGTGTGTGTGTGTGTGTGTGTGTGTGTGTGTGTGTGTATCTACTTGCTTTATGTACGATCTTGTTAGTATCCTCTTCAACCCTCCCTCCGCCCAACACTCTCTCTCTCTCTCTCTCTCTCTCTCTCTCTCTCTCTCAAGAATTATGCGTACCAGGCCCCGCCACACAGATGAGAGAGGCGGGGAAAAGGGCAAGGGCAACACACACACACACACACACACACACACACACACACACACACACACACACACACACACACACACACACACACACACACACACACAGAGCGCAAAAAACAGACGCGAAAGTGACGTCCACAATTATTCCGAAGAATGACTGGAACGAATGCGCAGTGAGAAAGTTGACAGTCGAGTTGCGCAGACATCCCCCTGAACAATAACATTCCGTTCGTGTTCTCTCGTTTGCTTCTCTTTAATCTGTTCTCTCTCCTCGCTTTCTTTACTCTGTTCTCTCTCCTCTCTTTAATCTGTTCTCTCTCCTCTCTTCCTTTACTCTGTTCTCTCTCTTTTCTTTAATCTGTTCTCTCGCCTCTCTTTCTTCAATCTCTATTTTTTTGCGTTACATTTTTTCCATACTTATACCCCCTCGCTGGATTTATTTTTTTTTCTCTGTCGAGCTGTCCGTAGCGAAAGAAGGGAGTGTTTGCTCTGACCCGTGTCGACTCTCTCTCTCTCTCTCTCTCTCTCTCTCTCTCTCTCACACACACACACACAATATCTATCTATGCATGATTCTATATTTACCTTTGTCATCTACCTATGCTTGTATATCCGTCTACTCTCTCTCTCTCTCTGCGATATCGAAATGGTTTTATCTTTTATTTAACACTGGACAAAGGCAGCGTAGAGGCAGGGATGTTGACTGAGAGCTGGAGGGTAACGGTGGGACAGAGGGAGAGGGGAGGAGGGAAGAGAGGGAGGGTAAGCGGGAGGGGAGAGCGGAGGGGTGGGAGAATGAAGGAAGGGGAGACGTGGAAGGAAGAGAGACAGGTTATGGGGAGGGAGGAGGGGCGAGGAGGGAGAGAAATGTGGGGGAAAGGGACAGAGGGCATGAAGGTGGGGTGAGGGGATGAGTGGGAGATGGAAGAAGGGGAAGGGGGGAGGAGTGGGAGATGGAAGAAGGGGAAGGGGGGAGGAGTGGGAGATGGAAGAAGGGGAAGGGGGGAGGCTGGGGAAGAATGGAGTGAGATGCGGAGAGTAGGAGGGTGTAAGAGAGGCGGAGAGAAAGAAGGAGAACGAGGAGCGGAGGGAAGGAAGCAGAAGAGGGCCGGAGGGAAGGATGGAGAAAGATGGCCGGAGAGAAGAAGGGAGCGAGAGGGGCGGAGGGAAGGAGAAAGAGGGTCAGAGAGAAGGAAGAAGAAAGAGGGCCGGAGGGAAAGGAGGAGGGAGGGAGGGAAGAAGGGATGGGCAGGGAACGAAAAGGAGGGAAGGTAGGGTAGGGAAGGGAAGGATGGTAATTAGGAGGAAGGAAGAGACAGAAGGAAGGAAGAAGGGCGGAGGGAAGAAAGGAGGGAGAGAAGGGTGGAGGGAAGGAAGGAGGGAGGGAGGGGCAGAGGGCAGCAAGAAGGTGAAGGGCGGTGGGGAGGAGGGATTTGATTTGTGCCCTCTTTTAAGAGGGCTAGTTTATTGGACACCCTCCCTCATCCTGTGAGGGACGCAGCGTTATAAATTGCTACAGTTATTCAAAAGGAGAACACCACCTAGTGATGTACACCTGCCATGACGTACATAAGTTACAAGATAATGTTATATACATAATATTGGATCCTGGTAGTGGGATACATACTAGCATAGCTGATACACATTGTACAGTGTGGAAACTTAAGGTTATTGCAGTTGCCAAACTTATCTCAGTACCTTACATTATTGGTGAAGTAAGTGCATAAATACTGTAATCTTATAATAAGCCAAATTATAAATATAACACCCAGTTGGCTGAATAATAGTAGGCTAATAGTATATACCAGGACATGCACACGCATATACATACACATACACAAGCATACATGTATCTGTAGAAACTTATGCACACATACATGTAGACACACACATACTCATATATGTACAAATACACACATACTCATGCATATACACGAGTCTTTCCACATAGTTACATTGGGGAGGCGAAACCTTTATGTTTTCTTAGTATTTCTTTAACAATACCATTCTCCAGAAAATAAGTAGCCTGGTCCACAATTGTACTCAAGTTAGGGTTCCTGAAGTTCACAAGATTCGGACACACTAGAATGTAATGATGTAGTGTATGCCCACCCGCAGTACCACATACCTTACACCTTCTTCTGTGTTCATTAACTGCTGCCCCGTGCTGCCAAGGGTGGTCGTATCCTAACCTCACTCTGGCATGAACAACTTCCTGCCACCTACTTGTGCCTGCCTTTCCATATGTGTAGGATGTTCTTAGGCCAACATTGTTATAGTAATATATTGACCTGCTTGTGTGATATTCATTCTGTCGTTTTGATATCATTATGCTTTTTGTCTGTTTTTAATTCTTGATCTAAGCTGACGAAGGGAAAGTCCAAGATCGCAGTCTGTTTGAGTCTTTTTAGAGGCCTCCTTTTTTGCTAGTTGGTCAGCCCTTTCATTCCCCGGCACCCCAATATGTGAAGGTACCCAAACGAACTGTACAGAGATACCTCTTCTGATTATCTGACTGACATAATTCCTAATATCGTATACAAGATCTTGATAAGTTGAGCAGTTATTCTTAAGGGCTTGTAGGGCTGATAAACTGTCTGAAAAAATAACTGCATTGCTTCCCGTCCTTCTAATGTGCCTTAGCCCCAGCTTGATAGCCACAAGCTCAGCTTGTGTCGAGGAGGCCCAGTCATGGAGCTTAACTTTGGTGTCGCATTCTTGACAGAACTGTCCACCTCGTACCACCGTCATGGCTGCTCCAGCTTCTCCAGTTTCTCTGTCCAGAGATCCGTCACAGTAAATTAAGTCAGTCTCATCGTTTTGTGTCAAAGAATTGCTCAGTTCTGAGAAAAGAGATCTTAGTACACATGTTGGCATGTCTGCTTTCCGATAGGAAGGCTTAGTATTTTGCAGTCTATGTCTGTTTCTTCCCAGGGTGGAGTAAGCTCACCCAAGGAAACGTCAGTCTGGATGTAGTCCACGACATCATTGGCTATTATATCTCTGGCTGTTAGTGATGCCCAGTTATTACCTCTGATTTCTTCAAGGCCTAAATGATTAATTAATTCCATCTTTGGTTTTATCTCTCTCTCGTCTCTGAGTGCTTTGATTCCTATAATGGTATTAATTTCGAATACCCGATCCACTATAGAGGGCAAACCAAGTTCAAGTCTCATATTGGCAACCTTAGCAGTACGTGGGCACCCTAGAATGATACGCAGTGCTTCATTCTGTATGGTCTCGAGCTTGGTGAGCCTATGTTTACCCATGCAGGCGAGCACCGGGGCAGCATAGTCAATGAGGGACCTTATATATGCTATGTACATTGTTCGAAGAACTGCAACAGAAGCACCAAGTCCTCCCCAGGCCATTGCTTTCAGGGCTCGTAATCTAGACTTGCAAGTAGTTAGCAGTGTCTGGAGTTCTTTTTCTTTACCACGGTTTCCACCTATATGTACTCCCAGGTATTTATGTGTCCTAACATACTCCAATGGCCTCCCTTGCATTATGATACTTTCTTGTGGTGAAATACCAGAATACATGGCTTTGGTTTTCTGAGTGGATATGACAAAGCCCAGACTATTACATACTCCTACTATGATGTTTAATGCATTTTGCATTTGCCTGTGTGTGCTTGCTTGAATGAGCACATCATCAGCATATACTATAGTTGTTACCCCTTTTGGCAGTTTTATCATGGCAATAACATTCATTACTATATTAAAGAGGGTTGGACTTAGTACACCTCCTTGGGGAGTACCTAATTCCAGGGTCCTACAGGCAGATTTCCCACCCTGAAAGTAAACATATGCCTCCCTGTTGGTTAGATAGTCTTTCGCCCATGCTAACAGTTTTCCCTTAACATCCATCTTGACTAGTTCATACAGGATAATATGCCTATTAGCTTTATCAAATGCACTTTTAAGGTCCAGGAATACTGAGAATTTTGCTGTGGTATTTGCTAAGTATGACATAATACAGGTTGTGGTATTCCTGCCCTTCAGAAACCCATTGACATTAGGATGGAATTTATCACCAATTTTGTACAGCATTCTGTTAAGTACTATTCTTTCTAGCATTTTGCAGATGCAGGAAGTGAGTGATATAGGTCTATAAGTGTTCTGCTCACCAGGTTTTGGGATGGGCACAATAATGGCTTTTTTCCACTGTTGAGCTAGAAGGCCAGTTCGGTAGCTCAGGTTAAAAGCTTGAGCAGTAAGTTGCCTCTAACTTTAGTAAGTGCATTTAGAATATCATATGTTATGCCATCCTCCCCGGGGCAGTTGACTTCCCTTTCTTTATAGAGTTAAGAATTTCCCATTCAGTAATATCCACACAGGTATCATCCTGAAGGGATATGGCAGACAATATAGCGGATTCTCGTACATTATGCTCTTTATTAAGGTTGTCCTTGATGTGGTTCGGTAAACTGTTATAACTTGCAGCTGTGGACCATTCATCCATTAGTTCCTCAGCTTTAGTTTGGGGATTAGGATGAGCTGCAGTTTGTTTCTTTGCTCCCTTTGCGATGTTTATTTGTTTCCAGACCTTTTGTGTGGAAGTTTCCCTATGGATATTACCCACAAACCCTATCCAGTAGTTTTCCCTTGCTTTCATTTTTGCTTCACGGCACTGTGTTGCCATGTACTGTAGCGCTCTATAATTCTCATCACTCGGGTCTTGTCTCCACCTTCGTGAGACATTTCTCATTATTGAATTATAGTACTGAACCTCGGGGTCGTCAGTATACCATTTTTTGGTATATTTGCATTTATTAGTTTTTTTCTTCCCAGAGGTCTTATTTGGGAATTGTGTTCTTTTGTTTAGTAATTCTTCTATTTTGTTGGTAAGATCAGCAGTGAACATATCTAAATCAGTTATGCAATAAGTTTCAAACCAATCACCCATATCATTAATAAATGACTCCATTTTATTAGGTGGAAGGTTGAGTCTTTTCCTAGAGCCAGTACATTGTCTCTGCTTAACGTCCAGTGTAACCTTAAGAGCATAATGGTCCGACACTAGAGTATCCACCACATCCACAGAACAACCCCTGTGTGGGTCCTGAAATAGGCAAACATAGTCTAATCGGCCTCCTTTACTGTGCGTTGGCATTTTATCTCCGACAACCCTAACGTGTTCACAGGTAGTTACATAATCAAACCATCTCTTTCCGTTTACATTACAGTTTCCTCCTACAGAGCCTAGAGCACTATGACGGGCATTGAGATCTCCTACTACCAGTGTTGGCTCTTCATACAGATAATCGGGAAATGAGTTTGTGTCTAGTTTACCTTTGGGAATGTACAGGTTTACAAGGTTTAGCACATAGTTATCTAGATGGACTTTAATTCTAAGGCTTTCACATCCCTCCCCAAAGTTAGCTACCTCCAAAGTAGTTGGTATGTCTTTCTTTACATAAATTGCCAGACCTCTAACACCACTGATGCTCTCAAGAGTGTACCTTATGTAACCACCAAATCTTGGGTCGTAAGAGTTGTCGGTCCATGTCTCTTGTAAGCAGATAATGTCAACATTATTTTCAAGGGCATACTGTTGCAAATCTATGAATCGTTTTTTCAGACTGTTGATGTTCCAGTTTAACACTGTTATATTTTTCTTAACGTTCATTGAATTCATCACTGAAGTTTTTACAGGTTTCTGATATGAAATCTCTGTATTTGTGAACCATATGTACAGCCCATGTCACTTTAGCCTGACTATCAAGAGGCATGTTGGCTACTGCTTTTTTAATGTTTTTAGTTGTGAAGGTTTTAGGTACTATTGCAGCATCAAAGATTTTCTTTCTATAATTTTCTTCACCATATTCTGTAATATTCACTTTTTCACTCTCCTCTTCCACCGAGTTTTCAGTAGAACTGCTGTTACCAGTTCTAGTTAGATTTGTAACAGCAGTCAGTAGCAGGGTGATACGTTTTTCGTTTTCTATTTGTGCATCAATCAGCCGTCCTACCAAGTCCTTTAGTTCCGTAATTTCCTTTTTTAAGCCATCATCACTAGGTGCACCACACCCATGTTGTGCAGGTACACCCCTCTGTTGCTGGATCCCTCCATCACTGTGTTGTAGCCGGTTGTCCCTCAGTGACGGTCCCTCCAAGCTGCTCCCCTGAGACACTGATGTGGGGGGAACCACGCTACAGCTGCCCTCACTCCCTCTATTAATCCCCTGAGACACTGAGCTCATACCCATGGGATGTCCTCTTCTTGGAAGAGGGGCAGAAGAGGGAGGCGGCGGTGGGGGGACAGCTGCACCTGGGTTACTGCCCGAGGGAGCTGGATGTCCCCTGCTGGGAATGAAAAGGTAATGGAGGGCGGGAGAGGGAGAGACAGGACGAGGGAGAGAAGGGTGAAGGCAAGGGCGGAGAGAGGAGGGGCAGAGGGCAGCAAGAAGGTGGAGAAGGGTGGAGGCAAGGACGGAGGGGAGGGGAGGGGAGGGGAGGGGGAGGGAGAGAGAGAGAAGGGTATGTGGGCAACTGCAAACATCGTACTGGGTGGAATGTCCGGGCTTTGATAATCGTCAGCCTCTGGTGTTTATGTTACTGCCACATCATGCGTACATACATACACACAACACACACACACACCACACACACACACACACACACACACACACACACACACACACACACACACACACACACACACAGATGCAGACAGATTGATAGACCAGACACAGAAAAGTCTACTGGCCGCAAATTTATAATAATGGGGAACATGAAGACACAATAAGAACAGCTTACATACATTCATACATACATACAGGAAGTAGGATTTCGCAGCAAATCTTTCTTGGCGATTTATTCTGCTTATCAGATCTTAATATTCTCTTACGTTATTCGTATATTATCAACATGGCTTTCATCAGTAACAAACCTGACGATATTTCAGTGTAACTTGCAAAATAAATCACGGAGGAAGAGGTGTTACGACATCCCTACAGCCAATGAAAATATATCCTGTACAAAGCTAAGATCTTATTCTCGTAGTTAACTCATACTCTCTGACAGAAGCTGACTTTTCACTCTAACGTGGACTAAAATCACCATCTCGAATGCTAAACTGTAACAAGAACTTAACACTAGAATATGGTGCTAGTCACGAAAAAGTGCTATGGAAAGGGTGCAGAGCCAAGGCATTATCTTTTTCTGGCATTAAACTAAGCGAAATAAGTAGCAAAAAGACGAAAATCTGGACCAAGTTAAGGTGAAAGGACTCTGGTTATAAGAGGAAGACGACGGTGAGTTACTCTGTGAATCTCAATACAGGATGAGTGGACGATGACCCAAGCTGCACCGTCATACACAAAACCCCGACTCTTTACTACGACATTCACAAAAACCACTGGATCTCTTGGATGAAAATGGCAACGTAGGAATCAGGATGAGGAGCAATGATTCGAGCCCTTTCACCACGAGATTCTTTTGCTGTTTAAAATCGTCTGGATGTATAAGGGTACGGTAAGACGTCTTAATACTGAAAACGTTCATGATAAACGTTTCTGGCTCATCACACTATGCCTCCCCTCAGACGAAAAAACCGTCTGCTGGTTGAAAGACTATAACAAAGATACCATACTTAGGTCTAACAGGTTATTAGTATATTCTACCTCATTCTTTACAATAGGCCTCCCCTCCAATAAGAGACACAGTTTGCCAGTTGAAAATATGCAAGAGTACTGAAGTGAATAAGTTAAATGTATATAAATGAGTGTATAAAGGCCTTGAAGGACAGTACTCACACCTCGAGACCCTCCCAGACATGCACACGAAATTTGCACAAGAGAGGCCACGTATTTAAACAGTGTCAAGTGTGAAGTGTTGCCTGGCCACTAACCGATACCTCACTCCCTCTGTGCATACTCATTAACCCTTTCACTACGGTTGGCACACCTGGGTATTTTATTCAGGCTAACACCAGACTTTGTTCATACCAGGGTACCTAATCCTATCAAATGCTTTAAAAATAACCAATAACCGTCTACCTGCTATCGGAGAACCAATATTTTGTTCAATCGAGAGAAATGTCAGTAATTAAGAGAGAGAAAAACACAGACCCCCTTCCTCTTCACTACAATGCCGTCTTTTTCAAATTCATCGCCTCTAATTCTGTGACAAAAGGAGGTGCTCGCCATTCACACACGATGTAGCACTGTCTTCGAGTGACTACACTAAGCGACAAGCCAAAAAGTTCCCAGTAACCTTGGAAACCATTAACTACAGTAGAAATTAACCATATAACCAGATGACGCCTCGTGGTTTAGTGGGTTACGGTGCTCCAACTGGATTGTCCGTTTGGGTTTATATCCAAGGAGGGGTTAGGGTTTATTGCTCACATAATGCTACTAAAGGGTGAATGAGGCTGGACACTCTTGCCGTAAATGTTGAAAGAAGCCTAGCCCCGGGCACCTACGCTCCTGATGGGCAGAGAAAAAGTGGATGATGAATGGCGGATGTGCGTCTCTAATGTGAAAAGTCTGCCCCAAACTGAATACAATCGTCTAATGGAGGCAAGAATGATATAATATTGACGACTTCGGGCCTAGTACCTAAACAGTGTCGTGTGTGTGTGTGTGTGTGTGTGTGTGTGTGTGTGTGTGTGTGTGTGTGTGTGTGTGTGTGTGTGTGTCTCTCTCTCTCTCTCTCTCTCTCTCTCTGCATACTCACCAACCCTTTCAATTCAATAACGTACTGTATTATTCAATCTTGCTCAGTTGATTTTATTTACCGTAAGACTGACCTCCAGTACTGAAAGGGTTAATGAAGGCTGTATCTACCTCCTCAAATTCGAAAAATCTCTTCAGCTGAACAAAATCTTCGTGGTACAGGAATAAAACGAAAAATACATCATCGGACTGAAGGGGTCACGAAACAACCACCCTCAACACCTTCAGAACGATGTCCTCCATTTTTTTTCATTTCACTGTGTCTATTTCCAAACAATTTTAATCACTTAGGCAGAGTCTGTAAATATTCACTACGATGTCACTTTTTTTCTTATTGCAACTATTTCTTTTAGTCACCCTATGAAAGCTATCCAATAATGAAGGGGTTAATTAAGACTATATTCTCGCCCTGTGCATACTCATTAAGGAATACCCACCCTTAAAATGATCTTGCAGTATCGAGTGCCCGTTACACGTCAGCACGAAGAGCAAACTGCCTTCGCACCGCCACGCCTCCTCAAACACAGAGGCCAACCCGGGGGCGGTTAAATACGTTGACGTGGGGCTGGAGAGGGACGCCTTCTCGTGGTGCCTCTGATGTGATCGAGTGGCTCCGCTGCCTGGGCATACACACGTCCCTCAATTCCCTCCCTTTCTCCCCAATAAGATGATGGTGGACTACAGGAGAGGGGTAACTAGCGCGTGCAGTCCACTGTTTACTATTACTACTACTACTAAGCGTGTTTTAATTTATTTTTCCTATCTCCAGACGATTTTACTCATCTAAGGAGAGACATTTCAGACTGGAAGTTCACTATCGCCTTCGCTACCCCCCTTCCCTCTTCTCTATCAGATGTTTGTCCAAAGCTGAATAAAATCGTCTGGTGGCGGCAAGACGAAACAATTATACGTCATCGGAGTAATGGGGTTAAAGCTCTTCAACCCACTGACTTATTTTCTATTTCATTCTTGCTGCTGTCTGGCCATCTTAAATCATTCTGGGAAGGACCTCTATACTCATTTCGCTGACTTGGCCCAAAATTGCACTCATTCCATCTTGCATACTCAGCTGAAACAAAAGATTAACACCAGATTTTTTTTTTTTTATGCGAGGAAAAAGGAACCAAAGGCTAGGAGCCCGCAAACCGTTCCTTCCAAGAAAAAGACAAAAACAATACAAAAGGGAGCCAAGTTCAAGAATATGTTGCTAGTCATGAAGAAGTGCTATTGAAATCATGAAGATGTATTTCTTAAGCTGAAAATAATCGCCAGGAAAAAAAAAAAAAAAAAACTGTCCTCAAGCTGAAGGAAGTGAACGTTTTCCGACTCCCATCTTCCTTCAACGTTTCATTATAGAGTCATGAGCCACGTCAAACGTTTTCCAGCTCACTATCATCTCATCCTTCCACTCTAAACATTCAGGGAACAAATTACTTGTGATCGTGACAGGAATGCAATGTTGCAAGCCGTTTCCTGGTGTTATACGTTGCATCATCACTGCAGATACTGGTTTGGTACGGTATTACGGACTCCTGTATGATTAGAAGCTGCAATTTACTGTCTTAATAGGTTGACGATTACAAGGCAGGTTTCTTTGTATGATTTTGTACCACATGCGCTTGTGTTGTTCCTACGACCTGAAGTTGCACTTAACATCCAGAAATCTAGAGTTAGTTGCATATTGTCTTAAGATGTAGATTATGTCCCGGAGTTGTAAATAATTTCTCCAAGTTGCTGATTACGTCTTGAAGTTGTTGATTTTGTTCTGAAATTGTAGATAACAGTTTAAAGCTGGAGATGATGCCCTAAAGTTGCAGATGCTTGGATGCACCTGTCGTCTACGAACAGGTGTTATTGTCACGACCTGTGTTTCCTTGTGGCATCCTCTAGTTACGACCTTCAAACAATGCCCCCTTCCTCACTCTCTCTCTCGTTATTACCAAGCACCACTCAATTTGGCCCGGGCACGTCCCAATTGATTTTGTGTAGGTTCTCATGCAGGTAATAATATGGCGGTTGTGTGGTGAGGCGTGAAGGTCCCTGCCTGCCTGCGTGAGCCCCGACTTCGGTGTTAATCCCACTCTCCCAGCCAAACAATGGTACCGTAAGCTGTAATTCTCCACTGCATGTCTTATTACTGCATCTTAATCCTTGCACTATTACGATACTTCCTTCTTCCACCCTTCATTTTAATCCCTTCAAAATTACGGTACAACTTTATTCTTCACTTTAACTCTTTCACTATGATGATATGCTGGTTTTCTGTAATTCTCCACTGCCTGTCTTATTACTGCATCGTAACCCTTGCACTATTACAACACTTCATTTTTCCATTCTTCATTTTAATCTCTTCAACAATTATGGTATTTTTTATTCTTCATTTTAACCTTTTTACTATGACGATATTCTGGTTTTCCATTTTTTATTTCAACCCACTACTTTGCCAATTTTTTTTCCAATTTTGTCAGCATCAAACGACATTACCAGGCATACGGTAACCTCTCACTGTAACAGAGCTAGAAACAATCTCTTTTTCCGCGTAGTTCTCGGAAAACCACTAATCTACTGCGTTAACGACAGGTGTTTCTACTCGCCACTGTGAAACCTGCCCAGGTGTGATGGTTAACCCCTTCGGTACAGTGACGTCTTACCTGATACCTGATACTACGGATACATCAGCTTAGGGGAGGTGTCAACTCTAGACGGGGTTAAGCTTCTAGGGAAAAATATAAACCAAAAACACTTGAGGTTTCCACGATATTGGCCTACTGTAGTTTCAACGCTGATGTGATGTGCAGATGAGAAGCGAAGACAAAGTTTGATGGACAAAAATCTTCAGTGCTATCCCTTTACTGTCTTCCACTACCCCTATCCTGCCCTGCCTTCCACTATCCCTACCCTGTCCTGCTTGACCTTATCACTTCCCTACCTTGCCTGTCTGCCCTATCTTTACTTTGGCGTACCTGACCCTACATTTTACCTTTCCTGCCCTGCCTGATTCTACCCCTTACTCTGCCTACCCATGCCCTGCCCTGCCTGCCCCTACTCCTCTAGTACCATATCCTACACCTACCGTGCCCTGCCTGACCCAAACTGTACCCTAACCTGCCTGCCCCTACCCCTTTCCTACTCTGCCATGCCCCTACCTCTTTCCTTTCCTGCCTGCCCCTACCCCTTTCCTACCCTGCCTGCTCCTACCCCTTCCCTACCCTGCCTGCCTCTTCCCCTGCCCTGCCTGCCACTATCTGGAGCAGCAGGAGCAGGAGGGGCGGGGTGTAAATCATGGTTGCTGCTCTAATTCTGGGGTGGGGGGATAATGGCAGACTTTCTTTCTCAGTGTCCGGCTTTGCCACCATCACGCCATAACTTCACGGTCCATGATCATAGCGTCAGTCTCTCTCTCTCTCTCTCTCACACACACACACACACACACACACACTCAGACAATTGTTCTTAAATACGAGTCTAAGCCATCCATCATGTACAAAAGGCGATTCACCAATGGAAGACGACTAAAGCAAAACATTTCTATTTCTCTTCGCTGAAATGTTACCTCACTTTCTCCGCTCCCAAATCTAGGAGAAATAAACATAAACCTCAGCTCTATTACGCTATCTTAATCCTGGCATCCACGTTAAAGGAAACCTGTACAGCCAGAGTTTCTCCTCATTATCCACATTCTCTTACTTCACTTACCTTACAAAAATAGAGCCAAGATTTAAAATAAGTCTTCAATATCATCATCATAAAGACCTCATTAAATCCTACATGGGTCTCTCTCCTTATCTGAACGAAAAACTTTGGATGCAGAATGAATAAAATGAAAATAATATAATGATCGAGTGAAAGGGATAATAATGACGGTGTTAGGAATTCAAGCCAAATTGGATTTAATGTATACTGAATTCAACCTTGTCTATGCTAATAAAACGCGAGTCTAATCTTAAATGACCGTCTATACTAAAATAACCTAGTCTAACATAACCTAGTCTAAGCTAACATAACCTCGTCTAGGCTAATTATAACCCAGTCCAAGCTAAAGGTAGTGTAGTATAATGGCCAGGTGGTAGACACATTATCCACAGCCCTCCTCAGACCCTCTCCCGTAATTGCAGCCATGGTAGAAGGATTTACAGCGTTCCTTGAAAAAGCGGGTTGCCTTCACGGGGTACGGGGCTACATCATGCCAGGCGTGAGTGGACCAGACAGTACTGCTCATCCCTGCCCTCTCACCCCTACCACACCTCTCACATCCACTCACTCCCGCTTCCTCCTTACCCAACCACACCACCCTCTCACATCCACTCACTCCCGCTTCCTCCTTACCCAACCACACCACCCTCTCACATCCACTCACTCCCGCTTCCTCCTCACCCCTTGCCCTCACCCTCAACCACACCACACCTCTCACATCCTCGATTCCTTCTCAAGCATTCTCTGTTATCACGCTCATCCTCGCCCTCTCACATCCACTCACTCTCACCTCTCCTTACCCAACCACATACCACGCCTCTTACACAGACTCACTCTCACTTCCTTCTTAACCATTCACTCTCATCACGATCGACCTCGCCCACTCATCCTAACCATACCACACCAACTCGCAAATCCACTCACCCTCACTTCCTCCTCACCCTAACAGCACCATACTACACCACACCACACCACACCTCTCACATCCACATATTCCCACCTCCTCACTCCAACCACACACACACTAGCCCTCTCAAACGGACATACACTCACACTTCCTCCTCACCTGTTCACATCCTTGGCCTGTTCTTTATATGAACATAAGAGGAAAACAGCAGTCAGTCGGTCGGCTCATGTACGACAGAAAGTGACATTACGAGAATCGATGTAAGACACTGACAACAAAGAAAAACAAGGTCCTCCTCTTAATTCATATTCTTCTCAATCTCTATCCTCCATTTTCAAGCGGCTTCGTTTACTCTCCATTTCCACTCACTACGTCCACTCTTCAATCCATTTCGTCCATTCCTCTTCATCACTCTCCATCCTCAATCTCACTACTTCGTCTACTCTCCATACTCACCCTCGTCCACCCTCAATTTCCACTCGTCCCCTTCTCCCTCTCATTTTCGTCTTCATTTCCCATTAGCACTTCCACTATTTCGTCCTCTCAACTTCCACTATTTTCATCCACTGTTTATTACATCCACTCCTCACTCTATTTCGACCACTCATCATTTTCGCTCTAATTCGTCCGCTCTTTACTGTCACTCGATTATGTCTACACTTCACTTTCACTCTCGCCACTTCACTATCTCGTCCACTTCACGTTCACTGTTTCGTCTACGCTTCACTTTCACTCTAATTTGTCCACTCTTTCACTCTATTTCATCCACTCACTTCCCTGGTCTTCCCTTCCACTTTCACTCTCTTCAGCCAACCCCCGTCTCTCTTTAACCTCCGTGGCTTTTCTCTGTCTTTATCTAGCACTCAATCTTTCACCCATTTTATGCTCGATTAACGTTGCTCTTTTATCGATTAATTCAACTCTCTCTCTCTCTCTCTCTCTCTCTCTCTCTAAGATTACGGTAAGTTATTCTTTTATGAACCAAGAAGTCTGTGTGGCTTGCATATCTATATAACATTCTCTCTCCCTCTCTCTCTCTGCCTTAAACTCTACAATCACTCCTTGCATCTCCACCCACACTTTTTTTCATTCCCTTCCCTGCCTCTCCATTTTTTTTCTTCAATTATTTCCACTCTCTGCTCCCTTTTTTGCTTATCACAGGCTTCTCAACAATCACTCCCCCTCTTTCTCTCCCTCTCTCTCTCTCTCTCTAACTTTCATTCCTAAATCATACACTCTCTCTCTTTATCACGGGCTTTCTTTGTTACTGGACCCGACCCACCCCCATTTTTTTGTGTGTGGAAATTATATATGGTTATGATAATAATGAGGACTTTCACTCCGCAGTCACGTCTCTCATCATTCTATCCACCCTATTCCTCCACTTCTTTGTCTCTCTCCTCTCTCTTATTACGCCTATCTTCCTCTCCCTTTTTTATTTTCTTCCTTCTACCATTTTCTTTACTCTTACTTTCCTCCAAGATTCACTTTCTTATCAAGTTCTGTTCTCTTTTATTTTCTTTCCTTGCCATTCCTTTCTCTCCATACCCAACCTTATTTCCTCTTCTATCAGTCATTCTCTTCTCTTTCCATATTCACCCTATTTTCCTTCGCTATCATCCCTTTTCTCTCTATATTCACCCTATTTTGATTTCCTGTCACCCTTTCTCCCATTCCTCTCTATATGGACTTTTTCTTACTACTGTATATCCTAATTCCCTTCCCCTTATTACCTCTTCCTCCTCATATCTACCTCACTCTCACCCATTTCTCTCCTCCCCTCCGTAACCACCCAATAATCCTCTCCTAACTCCTCCTCCTACCATCTTTTCTCTTCCTTTTAACTCTCTCTTTTCTTCCTGTCCACCTGCATCCCATTTTCCCCTCCCCAACACCCACTTCGCCTCCTCCACTTTCTCTTAATCCTATTTCCTCAGCCATCACCTGTTGCAATCTATCATTCGTGTTTGCAACGTCGGCACATTCTCCACCACAACTTGCTTTGTATATACTTCTGGCGCAACCCACCTCTCGCTTCCATCTTGCACCACCACCCTCTCAATCTGCCATTAGTGATCTGCCCGTTGCCGACACTTCCTCTTCCCCTTCACTCAATTTCCGAAGTGCAGAGTCACCGATATTTGGTTTTGTACTCGTTCGCTTTTATTTTCTTTAGTTACCCTTGTCATTTGGGCATCCATCTTCTGTAATGCCTGATTCTGTCACTCATTTCTTATGTTTTATTTCCGTCGATTTTATTTTAATGTTGCTCAAAATTGATATAATCCCTAAATTCTCTTCTGTTTCTTATTGTCTGGCACCTTCAGTCATCATAGGAGTGAAGGGTCAAGAGAGGTCATATCTAGCGCCTTCTCTCTCTCTCTCTCTAACAATATAACAGACACGATAAATATATAAATGAACTTCCTCATAGTAAAGATGCTAGGAGCAATAACATCAGTTCTTCCTCCTTCGATATTCCACGCATCGCCTTCTCCATTTATATCTTCCCCTTCATCAACCCGCGCCAGTCCAAGAACAAAGGCTTCATCAAACTCCACTCTAACCTATTGCGTGTTCTGCTTCTCATATCCCACTTGTAAATAAACGGGGTCAAAGTTCATGATTCTTCCTTGTACGGCAAAGAGTTAATAAATAATGGTGGATTAAACACTCCAGCCCAAGGACGTGTGTGTCTGTGTGTGTGTGTGTGTGTGTGTGTGTGTGTGTGTGTGTGTGTGTGTGTGTGTGTGTGTGTGAGACCTGTGAGAGTATTACATCTTCCTCTATTACCACTGTTTTCACTATTTTACCTTCATATTACTCTTGTCATCATCATCATCATCCAGACATAATTCTCCCAAGGATGTGTATGTATTTTTTTTTTTAATGCAAGGAAGAAAGAACCCAAGGCCAGCAAGCCCCTGATGCGTTGGTCATCCTAAAATTAGCCTGGTGTCTGAGGTAATTGTGGTGAAGTGGACCAGACCCCTCCTCTCCACCTTCACTATGTGGTGGAGGACAAGGGGGGTCTCTGAGCCGCCACACACCACATGGAGAGCCTGCACAACATCACACACCACAAAGGTCACACACACACACAAACAAACTATACTATCCACTTTAACTTGGCCTGAAGCTGTCCACACACACACACACACACACACACACACACACACACACACACACACACACACACACACACACATCACTATAACACCCCTTTCAACTTAGCCAAAAACTGCTCTTTCCAACTTAAATACGGAGCTGTAGTAAGAAATTAATACCAGAACACTGTGTCAGTAACGAAGACGTTGTGGAAAGGACGTAGAGATGTAGTGTTGTAAGTTGCAAAATTACGAAAATCGCCTCCATGTTAAGGAGTATGACAACTTCCAGCCTAATGAACTGTTTAAAACGCATTCAATTTTTAAATCTCTCTTTCGTTAAAAAAAAAAAAAAAAAAAAAGTCTGGACTGAACCAGATAAAAAAAATAATAATACAGGTTCTACTGATTCTAACTTTTTTGTTGTGAAGAATCTAAGCGTTACACACTCCAAGTTGTACCTTCGCGAATATCAAACGGTACGGTAACTTACATTCTACGGTACAAACAACTCCTACTGCTACTTATTTGCACTTATTCCTATGGTACTTACCGATTGGTGTGGCATCTCCCTCGGTGAGACGTATGACGATCTCGCTCTGTCCATCCAAGACAAACCTCGGTGGTGTGTTGGCTGCTGCGAGGGGTACGAAGGCTAGCACCAGCACCAACACCAGCCAGGCAGCGAGGCGTGGGTATGTGGGGACCTTAGCGTTACTGTCACTGGTGGGGTGGGCACGGAGTATCTCAGAGTGAGTGAGTGTGTGGCACGCTACACTTGGTTCTGTAACACACCCAGTTTGTACACTTTTGATATGTTGCTCACTGTGATGCACACTAGTAAAGGCACAAGGTAATAACGAGTTCACTCTCGGTACAGTATGAAGTGAGGCCCTGTCCAGGTCCCCCGGGGGACGGGACCTGGCAGGCCTGGTACAGGATCGGGTCATAATGGCATCAGCACCTACTGCGCCTCCTGCCACAGCACTGCAACGCACACACACCAAACCGACGCAGCGAACATCCCCCACCCTGCATCTCGCGCGACTGACTGGCGATCGCTCTCTCTGCACCAGCATCTTGCACCCCTCCCGTTTTCTATACGCCAAAAAGAAAACGTAGGTAGCTGCGCGGCAGGGCGGGGAGAGGGTTTCTGCACATATCAGTTCCTGAGGTGATCGTGACGGAGTAGGTTGTGTGCCGCGCCCTGGATGCAAGGGCCGGGAGGACTTTAGCCCAGACTCCTCTCACATCCCCACCTTGGCTGCCCTCTGCCACTTACTAAAAATCTCTCTGTTGGGCCCCGAGTGACTATGTTCTATATGTTGGCGAGATTGCTGCGTCCTGGGGCAGTCGCTGGTAGATAAATTTGCTGCACGGAAAAGTATCAGTTCCAGCCAGCAGCACCACCACTAATTATCATGCTGGGAGGGAGGAAGTCACTGCACATTTCCTACCAGCATCACTCATCACCACGCTTGCGGAGTCACGGCACATCATCAGTTCCTGCCAGGAGCACTCCTCACGACGCCAGCGGATACGGTAGTCACTGCAGCGGCCCCGCCTTCACACACAACACGCCCTGCCTCACGCACCCTCACGCACCTCACTTTCTCTGCCATGACCCGACGCCGTTGATGCTGCTCATTAACCTGTAACCACCATCTCGGAAGTAGAAAGCGAGCGTCTTCACACCCACACACAAACTGCCACCTCGTAACTTTCCGCACCAGATACTACCAGGAGGCTGATGACACTGACAGCCGTACGCTCAGTCGGTTCGTACTGTGTGTGAACTTCGAAATCCAACGAAGGGTGTGGAACTGAACGCTAAGTTAGGAAAGCACTTGGGTGAACGTATTTTTCCAAAAGTTGTGGATGTGAGCACTGATTCAGAAAAGCTCTAGGATTATTATTATTATTATTATTATTATTAGTATTATTATTTTCAAACGATGTGGAACTGAGCACTAATTTAGAGGAGCACTTGGATTATTATTGTTTTTTTTTCTCAAACGATGTGGAATTGAGCACTAATTTTGATGAGCACTTAGTTGTATGTGTATCTTTTTCCAGTGTATCTAATATTTTCGTCTCGTTTCGTTCCGTACATGAGTGAAGCCCCCAGACAGGTGTTGTGAGCGTGCAGGTGTGAGGGGCGGGGTGTGGCAGGAAGGAACAGCTGCGTCACACTCATAATCAGTCACTCAATATTCGTTCTTCACACGTCTCAATTTCTGGCCTTCCACATCTGACATCCACAAAAGGCGCCCAAACAGTCACCTACTCCCCCGTCCTTCGCCACTCCACCTGCGGGAGAAGAGAAAAATTTTCACTTTAGGACCTTACTTTTACTTAGCATCATGACCCTTATTCCTACCAACATTTACTCACCATCACCACCATCATCATCTTCATCTGATCTTTATTCCTACCAACCTTTACTCACCATCATCATCTGACCCTTATTCCTACCAACCTTTACTCATCATCATTCTGACCTTTATTCCTACCAACCTTAAAATCCTCCTCCTCCTCAAGACCCTTATTCCTACCAACCTATAATCATCATCATCATTCTTTCCCTTATTCCTACAAACCTTAACTCACCACCACCATCATCATCACCATCATACTCATCATTTAATCCATATTCCTACCTAAAGACAGGGTGAGGTAGGATCCTTATTAAATCTCCAAATCCTTCATCCATTCCACATGATGCCTCTCGACTTTTATTTTTTACTCTTGTCACCACCAGACGATTATATTCAGCTCAGGAGAATCCCTTCATTGTGAAAAATTACACGCAGTTCCCATGAAGTCCTCACGTGAAGAATTTCCTAAGGTGAATTAAAACTACTTTCAAAATCTAGAATAAAATAAAATGCCTCACTACACAGATAACCATACGGCTTCCAGTGAGAAACCATGGGATATACGTAAAGCGTCCACTTCTAAGCGAAAGGAAATATCACAAAGAAAATACTGAACAAATGGATATCATATTCTAATAAAAATATGTGAATACCTGTTTTCCATGACTCGTAAGTAATTCAAGTTCACGAACGGAAGACTGCCAGGTGAATGTAAGATGGTCTCCACATAGCCACAGTACACAAATATACTCCTGTGCAAAGCGTCATGATGATTGATGATCGTACAAGACATAGGATCCCGGTTTTTTTGTTTGTTCGGTTTCACCTTTGACCCAATAATTCCATTTATTAAGTCTTGAAAAACGAAAACAGTTTCTAGGGATATCTGCCCAAGGATCATCTGTAGCAAATTTGATGTGGACTGTTAAAGAAACGAAGGATGACATCAAACTGAAAGACCCCAATTAATCCATTAAAAAAAAAAAAAAAACCCTCCCCCATCCCGAAACACAATGAAAAAAGAAAGAAAGGCGTCTTCGGATAGTTTTCAAGCACCAATTGTGCCAATCTGAAGGGAACTGGTGAAGAAATGATAGAATGACACCAAACTGAAAAGTATTTGAAAGAAAGAAATAACAAACTGAAAAAATATATAAAGTATGTCTCCATTACAGTTTGGAGTGAAAAGCATTTGAGAGAAAGAAAAAAAAAAAGTGCAAGTATAGTATGACTTCCACCGTAGTTTGGAGTGAAGTGTTTGGAAGAAAGAAAAAACAACAGATACTGGACTTACAGTACGATCTACAATTAATTTTGAGATGAAAAGTGTCTGGAAGAAAAAAAAGAAGAAACTGAGAAAATACACTACACTCTGCAGCGAAAGTATTTAGAAGAAAGAAGAAAGAAACTAGGCAAATACAGTGCAATCATAAGTCTGGAGTGGGATGTGTTTAGAGGCAAGGAAAAAGAAACTAAGCAAATACATTATGTTGTACACCACTGTTTGGTGTGAAAAAGTGTTTGGTAGAGAGGAGAAATACAGTATGTTCACCACTACAGTTTGAGGCGAAATGTGTTTGAAAAAAACAAAAAGCAAAAGCAGTATGATCCCTACCCGTTTAGAGTGAAAAACGTTAGAATGAAGAAAATGAGCTAATACAGAATGATCTCTACCACAGTTTGGACTGAAAAGTATTTGGAGGAAAGAAAAGCAAAAAATAAAAATAAATAAATAAAGAGCAATGACAGTAAAATCTACATAGAAATTTGAGGTGAAAAATGTTTGGAAGATAAAAAAAAATTACCGTACGATCTACATTAAAATTTTGAAGTGAAAAATGTTTGGAAGACATAAAAAAAAAAAAAAGGGCAATTACAGTCCTACAATCTACACAAAAATCTGGTGAAAAATGTTTGGCAGAAAGATGGATTAAAAAAAGGTCAATTCCAGTAAGATCTACACAAAAATTTGAAGTGACAAATGTGTGAAAGAGAGAGAAAAAGAAATTGAGCAAACACAGTAACATCACGACAATTTGGAGTGACAGGTGACATGTGGAGGTGTAGGAGGACTACTGGGCCTTGGGATAGGCCACTGCCCCCAAGAAATAGGCCCTGAGCCTTTGCCCAGAGTCGGAAAAAAAAAAAAAAAAAAAAAAAAAAAAAAAAAAAAATACAATACAATATGATCCGAGTGCAGACCATAAATAACATATTGCATCATTATCTTCATCCGTATTACAAGAACCTAAGCACTTCATTCCGACCACGTACTACTTACTATAATCCTGATATTTTCCGCGACATTCAGTTTTGGAGAGACTATTCAAACTGGTGGAAAGCCTAATATTTTTTTTTTTTTTTTTTTTTTTTTTTCCCCGCGCGAGAAAACGAAATGGTGGAGATATTTTCAGAGACATTCAGCTTTGCGGTAATTTTTAGAACTAGTGGAGACAGACATTTTCAGAGACTTGTATTCAGCTCTGGAGAGACTTTTAGAACTGGTGGAGATCTTGATATTTTTAGAGACTTGTATAAAGCACTTGTGAGACTTAGAAACAGTGGAGATCTTAATATTTTCAGAGACTTGTATTAAGCTCTCGAGAGACTTTTAGAACTGGTGGAAATAAATACAGCACAACCTTCACTCGCCCCTTCAGTATCAAGGACTCTTCCCATGATGAATATTATCACCAGAGGACGGCAAGAAATCACGTCCTCTATATGAAGGGATTAAATATATAATACTTATAATGTAAAAATGTAATGCAAATAAAGTAAGAAAATAGAGGTGAAAGCTGAAAATATGTAGTAATGTAAGAGAATGCAAAAATGAAATATAAATATAAAGAAAATAAAGAAAATAAAGTGAGAAGTTGAAAATGTAGCTAGGAAAATAAAGCAAGTAATGAGGAAAATGTGATTAGATACAGAAGTGCAAATAAAGTGAACGAAAAGAAGCGAAAATATAAGGAAAAGAAAGCAAGAAAATAAAGTAAAAGTTGATAAAAATAAGTAAGAAGAAACAGGGGAAGAAAGGAGGCGTACAAGACTTCCATAACAGCGAATGGGTTACGAAGCCAATTACCTGCAGAAATTACCTATCAGCACTCACTGTTTTTACCTGCTCTCGCTCTCTCTCTCTCTCTCTCTTGCTTACTCCAGTCTCCTCCCTCCTCACTCTCCATCCCACTACCTCACTCTCACTACTTACCATCCTCTTTCCCTCCCTCCCTCTCTCTCTCTCTCTCTCTCTCTCTCTCTCTCTCTCTCTCTCCAATTACCACGCTTCCCTCTACACTATCATTATCGAACATTCTCTCTCCACTTATCTTCATTTACCATTAACTCCCGAACCCTTAGCACTTTCAAACTAGTTTCCCTTGCAGTATCCGTCTCTCTCTCTCTCTCTCTCTCTCTCTCTCTCTCTCTCTCCACGTACCTCCACCCTCTGAACATCATCCACCCATATCTTTTTATCATCCCCTCTCCATCACTTTTCTCCACCTTTTTAGCACACTCCACCCATCTTCAACATTCTAAGTCTCTCTCTCTCTCTCTCTCTCTCTCCATTCAGCCTCCTCCACCCATCTCTATTCTTCTAAAACCTCTACACAGCGCCTACCCTTTTCACACTCCTGTCAGCTCCACCTTCCAAACACCCCTCCACCTTGAATAACTCCACCAGTCTCCACCCTCAGCTCGTCTCCCCACCCTCAACTCATCTCCCCCACCCTCATCTCAAGTACCTTCACCATCTCCCCCACTCTCATCTCAGTTCCTACCCTCAGCTTATCTCCCCCACCCTCAGTCAATCTCCCACCCTCACTTCATCTCCCCCACCCTCACTTCATCTCCCCCATCCTCAGCCCATATCCCTCACTTTCACCCCATCTCCCCCACCCTCAAACCAATGTCTCTCATCCTCACCCCATCTTCTCACCCTGTTCACCCTCACCCTGCACCGGATTTCGTCACTCTTAACTACCTCCGTACACTCTTTACCCTCCACTTAGCACCATCCATCTTACACCTCCAC
>NC_137059.1:6572794-6625294 GCF_032717465.1 Coenobita brevimanus
GAGAGATAGTCAGGTTTAACAACAGGAACAGAAAGAAGCACAAAGAGGAAAGCAACAACAACCGGCATTGAAAAGCCAAGGAGAGAGAGAGAGAGAGAGAGAGAGAGAGAGAGAGAGAGTACGATAATTGGGGAGGAAAACTGTATAAGTGGAATAAAACACAAATATTAACCACTTAATTTCCAGGACGTTTTTTTTTATGTACGCATGATACCACCGGACGATTTTATTCAGCTTAGGAAACCCCTCTAGTAATGAACGGGTTAATATGGGCTGTATATAACCCTTGTAAGTCGAAAAATATATCATAAACAGGATAAGATGGTTAGGTTACAGCCAGAAAGAAATATCGTCGGGCTGAAGTAGTTAATAAAATCGTCTGGTGATTGAAAGAGAGGACGTCATTATAGTGAAGAGGCTCGGGTGAAAGGCTTCTATAGTGAGGCAGGATGAATGAGATCAGGTGTATGGTGAACTTAGACAGAGACTCAGACTCAGACACAGACACACACACACACACACACACACACGTATCAGACCTGGAATAGTGCAGGAAGCTGGGGCCAGGTATCAACTCACTTTTATCACCAACCCGTAACACTAACACTTTTCAACACTGTTTCGTGTATCTGTGTGCTTATTTTCGCTAATTAATTTCCCAACTGCACTACATTCGGTGCATGTATGACTTAATTTCGCTTATTAACTCCCAACTTTTCTCAGAGTATCCAGGAATTCCTAATTATTCATGATCTTCACAATCTCAGTTTTCCATCAGTATTTTCTACATTCCCTCGAGGTATCTTGAGCACAGTATTTACTTTCACGTCCCCAGCTTTGCGGTGATGGGATTCTGACCAGCCATCTTCTTACCACGGCGGGGAAGACCGGCCGACCGACAAGGACGCCTGGATGACCGCAACGGTTATAATGTCAGCGGTACTAGTTACAGTACATCCTGGCAGTCCAGGGCATGAGAGGAGAGAGAGAGAGAGAGAGAGAGAGAGAGAGAGAGAGAGAGAGAGAGAGACGAAATAGAAGTCCTTACAAGGCATCACAATTAGCAAACCCGATGCAAACAGTGAACTAAGAAAGTGCTGCAGTGAGGAATGATGAGGGAGACACAGACAGTGAAGATGGAGGGCACCTGTGATGGGGTCAGGACGGTCCATAATGGTCCACCCTCTGGCCTCAGACCCCACGTTGATGATGAGGGATGAACAGAGGAAGTAGATGGCTTGGGTACATAATGGACAGTGATGAGGCTCAGGTGATAATGGCTGATACGGGTTGTGCTTATTTCTTGTCCTGGCTTGCGGTAGTTTGTGATTAAAGCTGGATAAACATAATTACACACATACCGGTACGTATACACAGGCAGGGACAAACAATACTAAAATAAATCACGTCCACACACAAACAGACACAACAGACACACAAGTACATAAAACAGGTACAGTCTAACATATACACACATTGAACTGACGGGGGAAAAAAACGCGCACACACACCCTCTGAGATAAACAAACACTACATTACTGAGGCAGCCAAGCAACAAACAGCCACACATACTAAATCACCTCCACTCTTCCGGGGGAGCAAAAAAAGATCACATTGTCTGTTGTCTTACGATAAGAATTTATGAACTGGAGTTAGCTTACAACGAGGCTCTCTCCTATGCTGAATAAATTTATTTGGTGGTGGCAAGATAATCAAAAAAATTAAACACCACCGAACTGAAAGACTTTGTAACAGAGGTAGGTATTGCATCGACAGAAATACGATAAGATAAATAAGTCAGGTAGTAACACAGGCTGCCTATATTTTAACAGCCTGACGTCGCATCCTGTGAGGGGATGACAACGACACAAAGCTCTGGGTATTTTTGTTCCTGTATACCACTTAATTTACTTGACGTATTTTTCATTGTAATCTTTCTACCTTCAGACGATTTACTCCGAGACATTTAAAACGGAAGGGGTTAGATGCAGCTTTCATGTTCAGTGCCAGAGATCATTCTTAAAATTAAATAAAACCGTCAGAATAAAGCAAGAATAAAATATAGTAGGATAAAGCAAGAGTAAAATACAGTAACACATGGTTAAGTAACAACCCGCGTTCCCACGACACCTTACCCTTTACCTCATATACTCCCCCACCCTGTCCTTGTCTCTTTGTTTTTCCTCTTCCAAACATTCCTATGACACTGACGACAACAGACCTTTCAGCCTGACGAAATCGTTTCTATTTAGTTCTATTTACTCTTTCTGCAACTAGACATTTCATTCAACGTAAGTGGGGAAGTTAGTTAAGGATATATCTAACCCATTCAGTTCAAGTCTCCGTTATTTTGAATGAAATCGTCTGAAGACAACAAGGTTTTCTTTAAAATGTCCTCGTGCTGAAAAGGTTAAACAAAGCATAAACATTGGTCCTTCGTTAATAGCTGACATGCTTGAAGAAACACAGTTTAAAAAAAAGGGAGTCCTCTCAAACAAAAAAAAAAGTACACACACACACACACACACACACACACACACACACACACAGTAGAAAACAACGAACAAATTCACCCACAGACGCCACTCGTTCTCACCCCAAACACACACTCGTAAAAAACTTCCAAACAAGCTTACAACAACAAATACTTACACAATCGCACAAAATTACGAGTATCGCTCGAGAAAGTGAAGGAAATATCACGACTTTACAACACGACTATAAAGTGAATTAGTGGACCATTATTCCAGGTTGTGTAGCTGAGGAAGAAGTGTGTGTGTGTGTGTGTGTGTGTGTGTGTGTGTGTGTGTGTGTGTGTGTGTGTGTGTGTGTGTGTGTGTGTGTGTGTGTGTGTGTGTGTGTGTGTGTGTGTGTGTGTGTGTGTGTGTGTGTGTGTGAGAGAGAGAGAGAGAGAGAGAGAGAGAGAGAGAGAGAGAGAGAGAGAGAGAGAGAGAGAGAGAGAGAGAGAGAGAGAGAGAGAGAGAGAGAGAGAGAGAGAGAGAGCATATTCCACAAATTTTCATACCAGACCACAATGGGGGATGCGACTCACTGCTGTACGTCTGCAATTGCATGACGCTGCAAAACTCCTGTTCCTTCCCGTGCATTGCAACAAGAACAGCGGCGTGTCTTGCTTTCACAGTGCCGGGAATTGTTCAAAGGGAAGAATAACAACCACACAACAGTCGGGTCGAAATTGTTGTATCTTCTCTATAATTAACATTTATATAATAGTGGGTATTTCCTCCAGCAGTTCTCTCTCTCTCTCTCTCTCTCTCTCTCTCTCTCTGTCCCTAACCCTCTTTCCTACTAAGACATGGAGTAGTCCCTAGGCGAATACATATCACACACACACACACACACACACACACACACACACAAAGGAAAGATAAGGGAATGGAACAAAAGAGAAGAATGAAACAAACTCCTTTTCCTCTCCTCTTCCTTCCTTTCCTTTCTTCACTTGTCTCGCTCCTCTCCTTTCCTCTACTTTCATCTCCTTTTCTATATTTTACTTTCACCTCTTTTCGCCACCCCTCTACGCTTGTCCTACCCATTCTTCTCTTCTCCTCATCCCTCTTTTCCTCACCTCTTATTGCCTCTCCTCTTGTCTCGTCTCCTTTTCTCTCCAATAAACTTCCAATTCATTCCTTTTCTCTACACTTTACTTCATTCTCCTGCCTTCCACACTTGTTTCCCTCACCGTGACGCACCACTTTGCTACAGACTGAATAATAGTGGTTTTCAACACCGCCACTCAGCTGACGGGCTTGCTGGTTGGCACATCTGGCCTGGGAACGACTGCTGCTTGACACTACCATGACACAATCTACTTATTACTTAACATATTCAGTCGTTACTTACATATCTTAATACCTTGCACACTTATGGTGGGAAGAACCAGGGCCTGCAAATACGATGGCACAATACGATGGCACCTGTTTATTGGCTAACACATTGTCACTGCTTGTAACGGTATTTGCAACAGTCCATAATATGTGCACTCTGCAGGACCATATCTTCTCCTAGACGACAGAGAGACTATGGCAGAATTAACCCTTTTCCATGTCGGCCAAGTACGGCTGGAGAAGGGTGTTGTAGTGAAAGTGTGTGAAAGTTGAAATGATGTAATGGCTATGTCTGTGTGTGTCAGAGTCTGTGCAGATCATTGGCAGTACGGACACGGTGCACACATATACCAGCATATGAAAGGACATACTATCAGCATCCAGTTATATGTCCGCTTCTGTTTGGGTTTCAGATCCTAAAAGCTGGGTACGTGCAGATCGTGAGACGGACACGTTATCGCCGTGACTCCCATCATTAGTCGCCCTACACTATTCGTAATTCTGAAAAGATACTAATTTGTTTATCTAATATCTGCCTCCAAGTACCTCCCCACCCGTGCATATATGTGTGTTCGTCTCTTCACGATCTGTCAGTACACCTCTCTCCCCTTTTGTCTATTGCCTGGCGCCTTATCCTGACCTACTGTATATCCGGGATGATCGTGACATGAACACCTCCTCTCGGCCTTGCCTCCACCTCACGACAATCATCCTTCCATCTTATCTCACACAACTTTCACTCTACAACCGGTACATCACAGTCGTATGCTTAACCACTTCAGACCATCTTTTTATATATATATACGTCTTCAAGATCAAGGGATTAGCAGAGCAACCCTTCCTCTGGGGGGGGATAAAACAATATATTAACCGATGTATCTGGGAAATCCAGGTGGAAATATGTCTTTTTTCATATTCTACTGTTCAAAGCAACCAAGAAACAAGAGATTAAAAACATAGCAATAATCTTCATTGGACAAGCCAGCTGGGAATATGAAATTAACTGTTTTTGCACAGTGCACGGTACAAAGAAATCAGAGGAATGAATGACTCAGCAGATACCACTTCAGCACGAGGGCGTCTCATGCGTTTTATTCTTGCTACCAACTAACGATTATACTTTGGTCTGGGAAGACATTTCACACTTGAAGAGCTTAATGGAGATTTCACACCTCTTCACTTCAAGAGTTACTCCCACACTTAAATGACATGGCATGGAGGAATCACGAATATATCAGAGTAAGACGTTATCGTAGTGAAAGGGTTAAGAACAAATTGGATATGAATGGCTGACTGAGCGAATATGTATCATGTAATTATAAGAAAGGTTAGATATCAACCCCTTCAGTGCCACGACGTCATTTTACATATCTGCTCTGTGTCACCAGGCGATATCTTAAGAGTGTAGGAGAGCATCCCAGTGGTGAAGGGGTGATGGAGGCTGTATCTAACCCCTCCAGCTGCAACAGTATCTCCTAAGCTGAATAATATGCTTTGGGGTTAATAATACAACAGAAAACACGTCATACATACAAGCTGCTTCCAATTACGTGCCTCTACCAAACCAGTCCAGTACAACGCTATTTGCTCTATATGTTGTCATCCAGGAGTGAATGTGGCCCTGAATTCACTCCACGCTCATGGAAATAAATGGTATGTTTATTAGGTAACAGACGCTAATACCCCCAATATTATATCACACACACACACACACACACACACACACACACACACACACACACACACAATCTTTACACAAATCTCTACCAAGCCTTCTCAACCAGACAATAATAGGTGTAACGTCCTTGAGATGTGGGTCATAGGGGCAGGACTAGGATGTGGAGGACTGTGTGTGAGAGAGAGAATATGTAGGTCAGAAACGCCCAGCCCGCATCACCAGAATCAATAACAGTACATTGCATAACTCCTCTAGCGCCATGAGCTGAGAGGCTGCCATCCGCCTTCTCTGTTACTCTGCCCAAGGGTATGTAGGACGCTGATTTACAAACACACTTAAGATTCATTCACTATCACAACTAAGATTACTTTCTAAGGGAAAGACAAGAAAAGGAGGGTGCTGGATCTTCGTGTACTCCACATGGAACAAAGCTTAAGTTATAAGAGGAAAACCATCGTAAGTTGTTTTGTCCATCTCAACTCATGACTCTGTACAGGATGCGGTTCCCACGGGTCATGAACCGTATCACAGGAACTTCCAAGCACTGTGCAAACACCAGGGGCCGTAGTTTTGTTGGCTTTGGTTAATTCGTAACACCTTTTCCTCAGCAATTTATTTGACGGATCACACCCTAACATCCTCTACTGTGTTACTGATGCAAATTATGTGGACATTAAAAAGACACAGACACCAAGCAAGTAAATGCTCAGGAGGTCACCATGGAAGAACTGCCACGAAGTCTGTCATGTCATCGAGAATACGACTCCATAATTTGGAAAGTTATGATAAGGAATGTTACAGGAGAATACTACTCTCAACTGTACAATGGGAAAAGTAATATTAAGTACACTTTTCTGCTGAACTGGTCTTCCTATTTTATTACAAACTTGAATCATTAGGTGTTACTTCTCACCGAATAAATCTGAAATTTGCAAAAAAAAAATCCAGCCTCTCGTTCACCTCCTGTGTCTTCATATCTCGTGAAAGACCATCAGGGGTGACCCACTCTGCCTTGGCCCAGCAACACACCAGCACTCCACTCAAGGTCAACCTCAAGATGCATGTTTCTCTCTCTCTCTCTCTCTCTCACACACACACACACACACACACACACACACACACACGTCAACCGAACGAACTTGTATCACAAAAACTCCTGTCGCCATGCGTTCACAATATTAAAATTTAATTTAGTGTTCTTGATAGAATTTCTTCATTTTATTTGTTATTAAATACTCCCAACAGTGTTGTAAACCTTCCTGATCTGCAATATCCTGTTTTCAATCTCATCATTAATGACTTTTCGGTTTAATATGCTCCACAGGCCCATTAAGATCTTAAGATGAAGGTTTTAACACATTTCATTTACGAAAAATTCCTCAACTAAACCCTTTCCTTCCGACGGCGTTATTCTTACTTTGTTCTTAACACAGTCAAGCGAATTTATCCAGTTTAGGGGTGACTCTTGCAACAACTGGGGTTCTACTGTATACCTTCTGTATGTGGGGTGTTTACAAAGGTGACTAAATTAAGTGGAGGCAGCAAGAGTATGTGTATATATGACGTCATAACACTGAGGGGGTAACTCCTTCACTCCAAGTGGGTCTATCCTCAACTGAATAAAATCGTCTGTCGTCTGCAGATATAATAAATAAACTAGGTCCAATGGAGGGGTTGATGCACAATGTTTGTAATAAACTTGGTGGGCACACAGACACTCTCACAATGTCCACCATATACCGAAGGAGGGTCCAGGTGGGGCCGAAATGATTGTATCTTCTTAATAAACAACTTTTCCATAAGCAGGTATAACTACAGATTAACAATGTTCACCAAAGATTACACTACACCCAAAGAGAGTCAACGTCGTCTTAATAACTTTTCCATCTGAGGAATCTTCTTAATAAACAAGTTTTCCACGTGTGTATAATTTTTCCCTTTGAACCATTCACCTTTACTGTGCAATCAAGACACGATAACACTAATGATAATGGTGCAGATGGTGTGAGTGGCACTGTGAAGACTCTACAGGTACTGTTGTCGACATTCACTTTGGGATCACGCCAGGCACATTCCAGTACATTAGGCAAAGGTTACTACGCCTGGCAACTTCTTTTACCCATCTCCAGCCACCACGGCGGTGCTGATAAAAGCCAATGATGATGATACATACTACCTTTCCCACAGCCTTTACCTTCCTTTCTCTCCAGTGCGTCCATCTGCTCCAGTCTCTCCCTCCTCTCCAGTCTCCCTCTTCCCTCCAGTCCCTCCCTTCTCTCCAGTCTCCCCCTTCCCTCCAGTCTCTTTTTTTCTCTCCATCTCCATCCAGTCGCTCGCTTATCGTCGCTCCAGTTTCTCTCTCATCTTTTTCCCATTCCCATCACTTTCCTTTCCCTGTTCGCTCCATACCCGTCAAAACAAGATAAGTATATGCATAGTAACACAACGATACATTCCCATTAGCCAGCTATGTCCTTTGTTTGAATAGTTTAGTATAAAAGAGTGTTAAATATTAACTCTAACACAGTTTTGGTTAACAACTAAAAACTACCTGTGTTTATCAGCAGTAAAGTCATACAAGGTAATGGCAAACGAACGCTACTTATTCTTGTCAACAATTCTATAAAATTATTGTGGGTTACGTGCTGGATGTCCGTTCTATCACATGCAGTATTTCTTCCCTGTAGCGGCGAGTGAAAGCAAGTGGCAGACTCCCAGAACTCTCCTCTCTTAGTCCGTTATCGTGAGGGCAAGAAAGAAAATGTCGTCATTGTTGTTTGTAATGCCTAAAGTCGAAGACGTTCCCTTTAAGTTGAATAAATCGTGTGTTGGCAGTAAGATATTCACCTGTGACTGATTTTGTCCTCAATGATAATCTCTCACTACCTACCCATGGCCAGCACAAGTGTCCTTTTCCCACACCCCCGCCACACCACCTCAACATTATACCTGCCTCAGCCCAGCCTGGTGCGGCATTTATCTACAACCACCTCTGTCTTCTTGCATCACATCAACACTATCTCACCACCTCGTCACCTCACCACACAACAACTTTGCCTTTCCCTAAACCTGACATGTTCAACTTTGGAACCCCACTAAAGGGTGGAGGAACGGTGTCTGTGATTCAACACTATCTAATAATAGTGCTAATATCAACACCCATGTTATTCTCCTCAAATATCTCTTACACACACACACACACACACACACACACACACACACACACACACACACACACACACACACACACACACACACACTCTTTTTAGCTACCAACATACCCATTAAGAAAGGGGAATTCAGCTTAGATAAATGTGATCTTAGGGGCAGGAGCTAACATCAACCTTACATCAACCAAGTCCTTCCAAAGCCAACCATGTCACCTGAGTCATTCTGTTTCAGGCCATCCCTGCATCACAATATCGTCAGCCCGGCTCTACACTTAGCAATTTTTCCCTTTAACAAACCAAAGACCCATCTAAAACCAGGTAAACAAGAGTCCATTATATGCTGAACATACCATCTGATCGCTGTAACACCATAAATCGTTTTAAGACTACCATTGCCATCTCGTTGGTACCAGTCAATTATACTCAACTTAGGGAGGCCATCTTGTAGTGATGGAGCTACTGAAGGCTGTATTAAATCTAACCCATCCACTTCGAAAAGTTTATTTTAGTTCGAAAAGTTTATTTAGTCTGGAGATAGAAATGATAAAAGATAAAGACGACCTCTGATTAAATGGGTCAAGATCAATATATCTGCAGGCCGTTCTGAAACCAGACACGTTATAGGCCTACCTTTGCCATCACGCCATCTCTATTTCAAAACCTCGTCAACCACAAACCCATCTACGATGAACTTACCAGCAACCGTACTTAAGATCAACAGATGCAAAGTACGTTCTGAAACAACAATGACACAAACAATCTTGTAACCAAAACAACCATATACCGTTATACCACCACTCCAACCATCTTGCATGTCTGACCCCATCTCAAAACCCTGGTCACTCCTACCAGCAGCTCTGCCTTCATCAACCCACCAACCAACCCATCACAGAGAAACCTAAGATCAATCCAGGCTGCCGTCCAGCCTTCCTGCCTCTATAAAGGAGTAAGATCAAGCCAGGCTGCTGTCCAGTCTTCCTGCCTCTACAAAGGAGTCTAAGATCAAGCCAGGCTGCCGTCCAGTCTTCCTGCCTCTACAAAGGAGTCTCAGATCAAGCCAGGCTGCCGTCCAGTCTTCCTGCCTCTACAAAGGAGTCTAACATCAAGCCAGGCTGCCGTCCAGTCTTCCTGCCTCTACAAAGGAGTCTAACATCAAGCCAGGCTGCCGTCCAGTCTTCCTGCCTCTACAAAGGAGTCTAACATCAAGCCAGGCTGCCGTCCAGGCCTCCTGACTCTCATTTCCTCCAAATTATCCAGTTCGTGTGTGGTAAATCCGGCCTGGCCAGTGATTAGCAGCAGCGGGGGTACTTAGTCGGATGCCCTGCTGAACGCTGTGTGTCCTGCACACATGACCCTTGCCTTGTACACACACACACACACACACACACACACACACACACACACACGAGAAAACAGGATATTACACACCTTTCTTGGCTATCTATGATTATTCCATATTTACTTTGTCTTTCTTCCTGTTTTCTTGTGTGTGTGTGTGTGTGTGTGTGTGTGTGTGTGTGTGTGTGTGTGTGTGTGTGTGTGTGTGTGTGTGTGTGTGTGTGTGTGTGTGTGTGTGTGTGTGTGTGTGTGTGTGTGTGAGAGAGAGAGAGAGAGAGAGAGAGAGAGAGAGAGAGAGTTTATAATGACAAAGAGAACGGATGCACAGATCAAGAATTCCCCTTCAATGTTGAGTCTTATTTCACTGCTATTCTCAGACGATTTTATTTAACTTAAAAACTTGTCGAACTGGAGGGGTTACAGCCTTCATTTATTCTTTCACTCAACAGGTAAATTATAAGTGTTCAGTCAACTCAAAATGAACAGACTTTGATTTTGGCTTCTTGTTCAACTTTGTGCAGAAGGAACATGCTTCACAGGCTCTCAACCACTAATTCTTTCTCGTCTGCTTTGGTGGTAAACAAATTACTACAACAAAATGTGATGGCAATTATGGGGTTAATAAGAGTCACCCCCATAACAGGACCTGACAGCTGGTGTGTGTGTGTGTGTGTGTGTGTGTGTGTGTATGTGTGTGTTTTATGCAAGGAAGATGTAAACAAAGGCCAGGTGTGTGTGTGTGTGTGTGTGTGTGTGTGTGTGTGTGTGTGTGTGTGTGTGTGTGTGTGTGTGTGTGTGTGTGTTCATCCACTATATGCATATACACATACACATGCTTTGTTACACACCACAGATCACACACACACACACACACACACACACACACACACACACACACACACACACACACACACACGTTATTGCGTCATGTACCAGTATGCTAAATACGCACAAAACAGACGCACTATCAACTGGACCAAATTCCTATCTCCAACCACTAAAACAGCAACAGCCACACCCCAGAACACTACTGACACGCACATCAGGTGCAAACACCCACCTGACATCGACCTACGCGTACAGGTGTGCCCAGGTGTATATGGGAAAGGGCCAGGTGTACAGAGGGTAGTCCAGGTATACTTATGTTGTCCAGCTGCACGGCACACAGGGTCAGCTGTTACTTAGGCACTGAGGTCAAGAAAGGTCACTGTGCCATGCTAGGAGGTGAGGCTCTACACCAACACATCTTAAGGCAGGATTTAATTACTCCCTCTGACACCCCTCGTGACCCACACACCTGCACAGGTTAATTACTTCATTTGTATGCTAAGGTGGTTAGTGTTGTGCCGGTAACTATGTGGTTGCAGAGAAGAGTTTATGGATCCGAATTTAATATCATCGTCAATGCTCTTCCATTGGCCCCACCAACACGTCATGACTAACACTCCATGTAACACCGTACACACTAAATACGAATATGATATCCTTCACGTACAACAAAAGAGATGGTGGGAATTAATACCTCATTGCTAAGGAGGCTTGTGAGAGCTGCACAGGACCAAGACTCTATTGCTGTGCCGTGGGTTAAATACTGATTCTTGGGAAATAGACGATACCCAGTACACCCTTAACCCCTTTCCACGCTCCGCGCCATCAAGGACTACTGTTCTGCCTAATCACATACGACTTTACACACGAGACTAATATCCTCCAAGGTGGAAGGGATGATCCTACAACAAACGCCCGTGGTGGTGATCGGTCATGTGGTAATGGTGAGTGGGTAACTTGACACCTGATGCCACTCACTGTACTGACCTTAATGACTTGGAACTAATGGCGGGGGGCACTAGACTGGAAGCGTGACCCATGACACAAATTCAGACAATAAACAGAGAGAGAGAGAGAGAGAGAGAGAGAGATTTATGACCTTACCTTATCTGTCTGCGTAATGAAGTGTGTTGTACCGGCAATAAGATGAATCACAGAGCCGGTGTAATCAGACCCAGGTGATGTACAGGTGTTGTTCCCAGGTGATGTGCTCTTATTACCAACACAACCTGCAACAAATAAATATACAAGTGTAAGGCGTACAAGTTCTAAGTTACGAAACAAAACAAATCAGTGTTAAGATGTGGACGACTTATTTACAATAAAAAACACAGCGTATGAAATGTTCTCACTGACATCACAAAGGCGAATCAGATGTGGAATAAGATGTGGACGTCTTACAAAATACAACAGCGTAATATGTAGATGTCTTCTAAACAGGGAGAAATACAGCAGAATAATATATGGTTGTCTTATGCACAACACAAATGTGAGTACGATGCGGAAGTCTTAGGCTATTTGCATTACAAAATAAATCAGCTAAGATGTTGTTGATCTTACAACACAAAATAAATCAACCTAAGAAGTGGCTTACACTGAAACTAAAGCAGATTATTGATAAATCCCAAGTCACAACACAGAACAACATAAATAACCCACAGATAAATAGGCACACCACTACCACCACCACACCATCATCCAGTTTGGCATCAGGGAAGGTAGATGCTGGATCGCGATCTTTATCTGACACTGAAGGTGGCGCCCCCTTGTGTCTTATATTCCATCCTGCCTGCCTGCCTGTCTGTCTGTCTCAAGCAACTTACCAAACTCACCCTTTACTGCAATATCACTACCTTACACTATTGACAACTGTCAATTTACAACTTTGAGCTAAGCAGACGAAGTCGATGGTCATTATTTTTGTACGAAATGTGTCTGCGTGTGTCTGTCTATGTCAAAAACTCAAATCTCAGAAAGTACTGATTGTAGAAGGAAAAGTTATTAATAAAAGTTGTTTAGAGTAACAACTTGAGTTCCCATGCCACTCAACCAGCACTGGGAGTAATCCAGGATGGATACATAATAGTCATACTTTCATCTAACAGTAGTATTACAGTCTACTTGGCTCACAGATGACGGTAGTCTTGTTTTGCATTAGTTTAATACAGAAATAAATACCACTACTTCCATTTCGCATCACACACACTGGTGCCACAAATTAAACTTATCAGTGAAGACAGACAGACACACAGAGAGAGAGAAATATACATCTATATATACAGGTAAGAGCAAATATTAATCCAGGAGTAATATAATATGTCCATCCTGGAATAGTACTCACGCAATTTTCTATATAACAGCCTTTAATTCCATATTTCCTGAAATAAACTATAGACGCTAACGTGCCGCTACTTTTAACCGTAGTTCACTAACAAGTACAGGTAATGGCTCTTGACTATTTAATGCCACTGGTAAATGCGGTGCATCAAAGTACAGTTGGTGCGTCCCATCAAACCTGCTCTGGCGTTCAATTAACGCAATCCTCAGTACAACTGTAAATGAAGACGCCACAAAAAAGATGGACCAGCACGCAACCCACAACTCCTGCTGCAAAAAACACCAGTGAGTCAACAGCTGTGCCTAAAATGTCCAAAATACAAGACGTGTGTGGCTACAACACCAGACACATGAGACTGTGGTATATTACACTGTACCGCCAGCACCACCCATGTGTACCGCCATTACCACACGTGAGGCTGTGGTATATTACAATGTACCGCCAGCACCACCCATGTGTACCCCCTACCACACGTGGGGTTGTGGTATATTACACTGTATCGCCATTACCACCCACATATGTACCGCCATTACTACACATGACGCTGTGGTATATTACACTGTACCACCAGCACCACCCACATGTGCACCGCCATTACCACACGTGAAGCTGTGGCATATTACACTGTACCGCCAGCACCACCCATGTGTACCTACAGGATGTCAACACGTGCCAAAAGTTTATATATACAGCTGTGGCCACTTGACAGGGGCAGGTGTGCCAACATCTGATACAGGTATGTTATGTGATGTGGGTGAACCTGCTTTACAAATCAATAAATACAAAAGCGTGGTCAGAGTATGTTACGTGATACAGTGGAACCTTCTTTACACTACGGTATAGATGAGTAGTTAGTACATGTTAAGTAATATGGGACAGCCTGCTTTACATACTGGTAAATAAGAATGGTCAGGAAAGTCCCTGCATCTAACAGGATAATAAAAGATGAAGCAACACACTCACATATTATATGGTACGGTTAAGCCCGCTTTAAATCGGTATAGAAATGTGATGAGAATATATTATGTGATACACATATTACGTGTCGTACATATCGGTACTTTAGAGAGAAATAATATGATTATGGTAGAGGCCACTGTCAGTATCATTATGGAAGTGTGACTAACGTTTGTGAAATGGCTGAAAATGCTTTACATATTTCTATGTGAGCCTATTCATGTTTTGTTTGGTGTGAGCTTAAAACAAACAGATTCGAGTACCCTCCATATATATACAAGACCAGTGTAGACAAAGGTATGACCACAGAGATACTGGTAAGGTCAGCTTACAAATATAAGTATAATGGTCAACGTATTTTACAGGTGCACTTCGACGTACACATGCAACTCCTCAATAAATGTTTATAAAATCGTAGTAAACTGTGTGCCCACAATAATATGATATGATTTATAAGTGTCACGGTCAGCATATATTACAGCTGCTCACACACACACACACACACACACACACACACACACACACACACACACACACACACACACACGTTGACTAATGTCCAATGTTAATGAGATAAATGTACAGATAAAAGCTACAACGATAATTATGCAGAGGGACCAGCTTACAGATAAAGCTACGGCCACATTAACCCCATCAGTACCATGACGTCTTAGTCAACTTATTCCAGCCATTTCTAAACGATTTTATTTGGCCACTGAGACTCTTCGGACTGGAGGGATTTTATACATAGCCTTCATTAACCCCTTCAATATCAGGGTGCTCTCCTAAGCTGAATAAAATCGTCAGACACCAGCAAGAATATAAATGACGTGTACTGGGTGAATGGAGTGGTAAAAAGGTAAGCTTAGATGTACCATCGATCAATAAGTATCGGAACCTGGGGTCGGACAAGCTGTGAAATACTTCGTCTCTGGTTCAATCTGTAGTGTTGGCATGCCTTTATAATTCACAAAAATGGTCGAGTTACCATGTAGTACAATGCTGTTCCGACTAATCCAGCTATATATTTGTAAAATATGTTAACAACATAAATGAAGGATACAAAGCGACATAACCGTGTCATTTCCCGTAAATCATAGTCCTTGTATCATAATGTCTGACATTGAAAGGGTGCCGATCCTTTTTTTATCGATGGTACAGGTGTGAATACTGTCTACATGGAGATGAATAAGCAAATGAAGATTATCTACCTTTCATAGTGGTGAGTGATATACAAAAGGCCACTTCACACACACACACACACACACACACACAGGAATGTTACCAGAGTCGTCAATGAAAAAATCTCAGGTATAACACAGCAGGTGTGAGGAAAAGCGTCGTAAAAATGACTGTTTCCTTAAAGCAGTTCATATATACACAGCAGCTGTAGCAGGCTGTTTAGATAAGTGCTAGGTAGAGCCACAATTGACGACCTGCGCTCTCGCTCTCTCTCTCCCTCTCTCTCTCACCTGTCCCCGCCGTCCACTTCTATCCTTTATCCACTCCTACAATCAACCTCTTCCCTTCCTCCTCCTCCTCCTGCTTCGTCTCCTCTCTTACAATCTGCCTCTCCATCTTTTCTTTATTTCTTACCACAACCAACCCCTTCCTTTCCTCCTCTTCACAATCGGCTCCTCCCCACCCCCCTCCGTCCTATTTCCTTCTCCTCCTCTTATTTTTTTTACCCTTCTCTAGCTCTCTCAAAATTTGCCTACATCTTCCTTCTTTCCTCCACCTCTCCTCACAACCAGGTTCTCCTCCTTTTCCTTTCACAACCATCTCCTCCCCCTCCACGATTCCCTCCTCCCGCCCATCGTCCCCCCACCCTCTCACAGGTCCCAGACCCTGACCCGCTTCTGTGTCATACTTCAACCCTCTGGCATCTCCTCATGAACATCCCCTCCTTCCCTTCCATTCCTTCCCCTCCTCTTCCCCTTTTTCTTCGTCTTTCTCCTCCTCCTCTTCGTCTTTCTCCTCCTCCTCACTTTGTGTCTCCCCTCCCCTCCCCTTCCATCCCATTCCCTCCTTCCTCTCCCTTCCCTCCACTTCCCATCCCCTGCTCGTGTCCTCCTCCCTTTCATTCCCTCAGTCTGCCACATACTTTCCATCACTTTCCTCCCACTAATCCCCTTCACTCCCTTCATTCCTTCCTTTTCATTCGTCCTGTCATTCTTCATTTTTTTCCACCCCCGCCCCGCCCAGGTACTACCCCTCACTCTGGCCAGGTAACTGTGGTCACACCTTGTTACCTGGCCTTGGTGGAGCCGTACCGTAGGTAAGCAGTACCACTGATTGCCAATGATGTACAGAGTTATTACAGCCCGGTGAGGGTGAGGTGGATTTGGCACTGCTGAATATATCTAGGGTAGGAGGGAAGGGTGGACTGCAATGAAAGGAGTGCAACTGAGAGAGGGGTGGATTGAAATGAAGGACGGGTGGAATGGGATAAATGGACTGCAGCTGAGGGAGGACCGGAATGAAATGGAGGACTGAGGTGGGGATGGAATGAAAGGACTGCAGCTGAGGGATGGGTGGAATGAAATGAAGGACTGAATGGGATGGAATGAAAGGACTGCAGCTGAATCAATACATATACCTCAAGACATCATTCTGCCTACAGACTGGCTGAGAGTTTCTTAACCACTCCAGTGCGAATCGTATTTTTTTCCCTGTTGCCGAAGATGATTTTATTGTCTGGGACAATACTCTCCAGTCAACCTTTTTGAAGAAGTTAGACGTTGAATAAAATCGTCTGGTGGTAGCCTGATCCAATGAAGACATCAACTGGTTGAAAGTGATTTTTAAAGAGGCGTCACGGATGTGATGGTCTTAAGGGGTATCCCTGGTAGTGAAGCGGTTAAGGGGTATCCCTGGTGGTGAAGGGGTTAAGGGGTACCTCTGGTGGTGAAGGGGTTAAGGGGTACCTCTGGTGGTGAAGGGGTTAAGGGGTACCTCTGGTAGTGAAGGGGTTAAGGGGTACCTCTGGTAGTGAAGGGGTTAAGGGGTATCTCTGGTAGTGAAGAGGTTAAGGGGTACCTCTGGTAGTGAAGAGGTTAAGGGGTACCTCTGGTAGTGAAGAGGTTAAGGGGTACCTCTGGTGGTGAAGAGGTTAAGGGGTACCTCTGGTGGTGAATGGGTTAAGGGGTACCTCTGGTAGTGAAGGGGTTAAGGGGTACCTCTGGTGGTGAAGGGGTTAAGGGGTAACTCTGGTGGTGAAGGGGTACCTCTGGTAGTGAAGAGGTTAAGGGGTACCTCTGGTAGTGAAGAGGTTAAGGGGTACCTCTGGTAGTGAAGGAGTTAAGTGGTACCTCCGGTAGTGAAGGAGTTAAGTGGTACCTCCGGTAGTGAAGGGGTTAAGAGGTACCTCCGGTAGTGAAGGGGTTAAGAGGTACCTCTGATAGTGAATGGGTTAAGGGGTACCTCTGGTAGTGAATGGGTTAAGGGGTACCTCTGATAGTGAAGGGCTTAAGGGGTACCTCTGGTAGTGAATGGGTTAAGGGGTACCTCTGATAGTGAGGGGCTTAAGGGGTACCTCTGATAGTGAGGGGCTTAAGGGGTACCTCTGATAGTGAGGGGCTTAAGGGGTACCTCTGGTAGTGAAGGGGTTAAATATAATTAGGCTGGCCTCCCAAGAGCACATGAAGGCGTCATCAAAGGCTCCTTTACGACCTGACTACCATGCCGAGGAGGATAGTAAAGTTGCTGCACCTGATATCAACACATGACTGGGAGGCCCTCAGGCAGTACTTCTTTGATTTTCCCTGGAATGATTATTGCTTCCATGGCCGTGAGCCATCTGAGTGTGCCTTGCGCATTACGGAGGTTATTCTCTCGGGCATGGAAGCACACATTCCTTTCTCGTGTCCTTTGACTGACGCAGGAGAGCCTTGGTTTGGTCGCGCTTGTTCTAATGCTGTCCGCAACAAGGAGAGGGCCTACGAAAGGTACCGGAGCCAACCCAACCCTGAATCACATCATCTTTGCGTTTCTGCCCGGAATCGTGCTAAGTCTGTTCTTCGCTCTACTAAAAATAATTTCATCCATACTAAATGCTCTCAACTCTCCAACTCGAATTCTTCCCGCTCCTTCTGGCATCTTGCCAAAAATCTTTCTAACAACTTTACCTCATCATCCTTCCCTCCTCTTTTCTACTCTGATGGTTCTGTAGCTATTTCTTCTACTGATAAAGCAGATCTCTTCGCACAGACTTTCTCCTCCAATTCTACCTTAGACGATTCCGGTGCTGTTCCTCCATCACTTCCCCCCTCTGACTTCCTCATGGCTGACATTAAAGTTTCTTCAGTTGATGTATTTTCTGCCATCACTGGCCTCAGTACTAACAAGGCATATGGGCCTGATGGGGTCCCTCCTGTTGTTCTCAAGAACTGTGCTTCTGTGCTTGCACCCTGCCTAGGCAAACTCTTTCGTCTTTGTCTGTCAACTTGTACCTTTCCTTCTTGCTGGAAGTTTGCTCTCATTCAGCCAGTCCCAAAGAAGGGTGGCCACTCCCAACCCTCCAACTGTCGTCCAATTGCTTTGGCGTCCTGTATTTCAAAAGTTTTCGAGTCAATTCTTAATAGAAAAATTTTAAGGCATCTTTCCTATCACAACCTTCTTTCCGATCGTCAGTATGGGTTCCGTCAGGGACGCTCCACTGGCGATCTTCTCACCTACCTTTCGGACTCCTGGTCATCCTCCTTTCGGGACTTTGGCGAAGGCTTTGCCATTGCACTTGACATCTCAAAGGCTTTCGATCGAGTCTGGCATAAATCTTTAATTTCCAAACTGCCCTCCTACGGTTTCTATCCTTCTATCTGTGCCTTCATCGCTAGCTTCCTTTCTGGTCGTTCTATAGCCGCTGTTGTAGACGGCCATCGTTCTTCTCCTAGATCTATCAACAGTTGGGTTCCTCAGGGCTCTGTCCTGTCACCAACTCTCTTCCTTTTATTCATCAATGATCTTCTAAGCTGTACATCTAACCATATCCACTCATACGCTGATGACTCCACCCTTCACCTTTCCATTCGGTTCCCGCAACGCCCATCTCAACAGTTACTTCAACAAACAAGGGATGAGGCTGTGGCACGCCTGATGTCTGACTTGGCTCGTATCTCTGACTGGGGTAAAAATAATGTGGTTGTCTTTAATGCATCTAAGACTCAGTTCCTACACCTATCAACCCGACAAAATCTTCCACAGGTATACCTACTAATGTTTAATAATATTCAGCTTAATCCTGCATCATCCTTGAACATGCTTGGGGTTTCATTTACTCGGGACTTATCTTGGAAAGATCATATTACATCTCTTGTAAAATCTGCTTCCAGGAGATTGGGTGTGCTAAGCCGACTCCGCTCTTTCTTTACCCCTGCGCAATTGTTGACTCTATACAGGGGTTTTATCCGCCCCTGTGTGGAGTACAACTCTCATGTGTGGGGAGGCTCCCCACATACAGCTCTTCTCAATAGGGTGGAGTCAAAGGCTTTTCGTCTCATTAACTCTCCTCCTCTTACTGACTCCCTTCAACCTCTGTCTCTTCGCCGCACTGTTGCATCTTTATCTCTTTTCTATCGCTGCTTTGGTGGTCACTGCTCCTCTGAGCTGTCTGCTTGCATTCCTCCACCTCTGCGACGGGCGCGTGGCGCCCGTCTGGCAGCAAACTCTCATCCTTTTTCTGTCCAACTCTCTAATGCAGGAGTTAACCGTTACTCCCAGTCTTTCATTTATGCAACAGGTCAGCTCTGGAACTGTCTCCCTCTGTCTGTATTTCCTGCTGCCTATGATCTCCAGTCTTTCAAACGCAGTGTGTCCAGGCATCTCAAAATAATCGGATCTTGAATTTGGCTCTATATTGTATTTTGTTTTTCTCTTGGAGGGAACTGTTACTGCGGGCTCATGGCCTTTGGTTCCTTCTTCCTCGCATAAAAAAAAAAAAAAAAAAAAAAAAACACCTACCATAAACAAACACCAGTCGTTTCCAAACACAACATTACAATAACTGTCAGTAATGTTGCTCAATGTGATATGGGAAAGATGGCACACTAAAATCAGAACACAATCACCATTCACTTCCAAACACAGTAAATGCAACTGTCAGTAAAATTACTCACCGTGATATAAAGAGAAGGTAAACTAACACAGATACACAGTCACCATTTTCCTCTATACAAACTAAATGTAACTGTCAGCCCCTACACAGCTAACATGCAAAACAAATGTCCAGTCTCAACAAACGCAGTAAATACAATAGCAAAATTCCTAAACGCTATAAATTCAGTAGTAAAATTACTAAACATAATACAGAGATGATAAGCTAACAAACGTACCCCATGCGCTAAACAGTCACCTCTCTACCCCAAACACAGTAAATATAATGGCTAAGTTTTTATAGCATGGCTGCCCACTAACAACATGATAATATTTTTCACTACTCTTCACAAACTCTCATGATCTATCCTGATGGATCAAACTGCTTCTCATGCAAAATCAGCCTCGAAGGGGTAAGGTGTTTAACAAGACAACGTGCATCCTTAAACCCTGCTCAGCTTTTTTTTTATATATATTACCAGAAATATACCATATCTACCAAATATAAGTGCCAGGTAAACTTACAGGTTACCACAGTAAATTAAACAAATTTGGCACAGAGTTAAAAGTCTGGTATTAGAACAAACAGATCTAAATCCGGCTCACTTTCCGTCCCGCCAGCGTCTCCCCGTGTTCTTACGCACACACAAAACCCAACACGTTCACATTTTTTGGCCAACATTTACGGAGCGGCCACTCGACTGGGCCACAAAAACAGCATAGAATGACGAAGCCGTAATTTCTGCCCCCTTGCCCCATCCCGAGCCTCTCCATCCTCATTCCACTATACTTCACCCTCACCTACCTCTCTCACATACTTCATATTTACACTCTCTCTCTCTCTCTCTCTCTCTCTTAGCAGTTAGGTGATATTTGCTGAGGGCAAAAATGTCTGAGGTCAGGCTCCTCCTTCAGGCAAAAAGAAAAAAAAAAATGCTGGTCTACAGGATGAGGTTGACACTGGATGGCGACTCGCTTCAGCCTCAAGGGTCAGCTTTATGGCCCTTCAAGGAACAGTAACAGGCTATTCCAACATTACGTCAAAAACTTATACTTTTTATCATTCGTAAATCCTGCTAAAGTACGCCTCGTAAGAAACAAATGTACTCTTAACTCATTCAGTCCGAAGATGTACTTTTTATTCTTGCTATTCCCACAAGATTTTACTCAGGTTACGACACATACAAATACATACGATACATACATACAGTATATACGATACATACATACAAGGATTTACTCAGATTACGATACATACAAACCCTGAGGAAAGTACCCAGCCCCTCTCAGCTTAGCAATATTAACCCACAGAGGAAAGTACCCAGCCCCTCTCAGCTTAGCAATATTAACCCACAGAAGAGAGTGAGAAGCATATCAGGTGAAATATTAGGTGAACTTTTGCCCCAACTGTACGAACAACCTGCATTACACACACACACACACACACACACACACACACACACACCGGCACAAATTCACACATTCTATCAAGTCACTGGGGCATGATTTTTATTTTTAAACTTATATTTATTTCTTTATCTAGGAAGGAAAAGGAAATGTTAGTGCAGAATTTTCGCATGTCTTCTGTTCTTCCTGGTTAAATAAATCTGAAGGGAAGTGATTTTAAGTTTGTTTATAAATCCAGAACCTGTTTGTTATGCTGGCCAAGGCGTTCACAGCGGCTTGGTGTGTGTGTGTGTGTGTGTGTGTGTGTGTGTGTGTGTGTGTGTGTGTGTGTGTGTGTGTGTGTGTGTGTGTGTGTGTGTGTGTGTGTGTGTGTGTGTGTGTGTGTGTGTGTGTGTGTGTGTGTGTGAGAGAGAGAGAGAGAGAGAGAGAGAGAGAGAGAGACGTCGCCACACCAACCCCCCAAACCAAGCGTCGTCGTCCCAGGGACAGTATTCATAGTTTCTTAATAATTCTTTACGATAATATGAATCTCCATAAAAGTCAATTATTACCAAGACTTATTTTTATGACCGTGACTCTTCGCTTTAATCCCTTCAGCACAAGGACGTATTTTCCATTTCATTCTCCCAAACGCCAGACGATTTTATTTATTTATTTTCAGCCTATCAGAGACCTCTTGGGGTGAAGGGATTACAAACAATCTACCTTAACTCATTCACCACGAAGACAGACGATTTTATTCAGCTCAGGAAAGACCCCTACAGCAGCGTGTACGGTAACTGTATGGCTGAAGATCAAAGTATACACAAACAATCTTAGTCATGCCTGAAGCACAAGACACTTTATAAATACGGGTCCTGGCCCTCAACACTTTTTCTACACATTCAACACCTTCCAAGCCCCAAGCCTGTCCTCTCCGTCATCATTACCGAGGCTTAACATTCCCATTCTCGCGGACCACTCACAAATGTACTCAAGAAAAAATTCGAAAGGATTTAAAGAAAAAAAAAAAAAAAGGCATATAACTTAGATCCGTGACCATTTTCACATATCAAGGTGTTCTTCAGGTGGACTTGGAGAAATGCCGAGGCTGGAAAGACAAAACCAGGTATTCTCACTTCTTAACCCCTTCAATCCGATGACGCATTAATTTTCTATTATTGCTATCGCCATACCATTTAATTTGCCTTAGGGCGAGACATGTGATTATGAAGAGCTTAATGAAGACAGTTTATAACCTCGTCACTACAAATGGTTTCTCAAAAGCTTACTAAAAATAAATATCCTTGACGTGAAGGGGTTAACACTTTGAGTGAGGACATGGCTTTAGTGGTGCTGCAGAGACGCCTTCACGTGGTGACACCGATGTAACCCAACGACCCCTTTGACCAGTTCCACAAACATCCGTCAACCCCCTCCCTATCCCCCTGAAAGGAGGACGGTGAACTGAGGTGGTGTGAGGGGGCAATTTCAACCTGCAGTTCACCGGGTTCATTGTTCAGTTGAACCTAGGTCTATTACTACTACTACTACTGCTGCTGCTACTACTACTATTTTTACTACTACTGATGTCTTTAGTGTTGAACTCTTGCTACTCCATGACGATTTAACTCAGCTGAAAGGCTTTTCAAACCGTAAGGATTAAATAAAGTCCTCATTAAGCCTTCCACTAAACGAGGTCTACAACGCGTGGCATATAAATCCGGAGATGCCAGGAACAAACTAGAAAAGACGTCATCGTAGTGAAGGGGTTCAGCCTTCCATTCTCTCGGGCGATTCAGAAAAGAACTCAGTTAAAAATTAGAAGAAAAAACACAGAACTTAGACTCGTGACCATTTTCACATACTGTACATGTTTTTGTTAGTTGAACTTTAGTGAAATGCCAAGGCTGTAAAGACGTACGTACGTGTGTGTGTGTGTGTGTGTGTGTGTGTGTGTGTGTGTGTGTGTGTGTGTGTGTGTGTGTGTGTGTGTGTTTTACGTACACATGTACTAAATGCAAAAGCTTCAGAATTTTCCGGTTTATACTCTTGGAATGGTGTGTGTGAGAAAATGATTTTCCGTGGTGTAGTGTGGTGTGGTGTGGTGTGGCTTCGCAAAATCTGCGAAGTCTGCGGGAGTCAAGCACCTGGCGTCTGAAAATCGTTCGGAACAAAAGAAAAAAAAAAAAATCTGAGAGATGCCCCTGCATTTACAAATGATGGAAGAAGGTACGCACTGCTGTATATGGACATGAACGCTCACGATGTTACATATGAATCTCAGACTGAGTGATATGCGTCTATATAGATGTTTGTGTGTGTGCTTATGTGTCAATATTTGTAAGCTGTTTAATGCGACACAGCTAAGGTAAAGCTGAGTGCGTGAATCTGTAGGTGTGTATGATAGACTAACGTGGGCGCTATAGTATGTCCTTTCATATGTCTGCATAACAGTTCGCACTCTGTCGTTCTGCCGATGACACACACACACACTGACACACACAACACGGCAAATACAACACTCCAACTTTCACAAACATTACTCTTCCTACAGACAACTCTTCCCCATTTGTGCAGTAACTCACAAGTGTGGAGAATGGTTATTTCTGCCTATTACACTCCTTCCGTGGAGAAGGACGGGACCTGCTGTACAGTAAACTGATAAAAATAAATTTAAAGTGTATTCTCGTCAAATCAGTCTACTTTTGTAATCATGATATTTTAATAATATATTGGAAACTATATTGATACAAACTCTCATGCTCGGGACAACTCTTGTACTGTGGCTACCGATACTCGAACCCTATTTTAATCATCTGGGTATAATTCATGAGAGCCTGCGACAGTTACCACTAAACTGCAAGAGAATATTAAAGTGTAACATGCAAAATAAACAGCTGAGGAAAAAGTTAAAGGGATCTTTCTAAGTCAACGAAAAACGACCTAAAGTTGGGTGTAGTTTCTCGTCTTTGTTTGGCTGGGTGGCTCTCTCTCTGTCATGGAAGGATGACACTAGGGTTTACAAGGCCGGTTGATAATCGTGTGTGTGTTGGTTGTTCCTGGGTGAGACTCAAAACACTTGGGGTGTATTCCGAAACTGAGAAAGGGAAAAACGGTGGCGTCGAAAGAGGGCGGGTAACTTGAAAAAGAGAGCAAAGGTGATTGGGAACAGGCAAGGAGACAGGAAAGGAACATTAAAGAAGACATAAAGGAATGGTGAAAGAAACAGTTGAACTAGGCAATGATGCAAGAGGTGAGACTGTACGATGGTAAAAGATTATCAGAAATGTATGGAGGTCAACGGAGGAAAAAGATTTCAAGAAAAGAAAAGAGGATTAAAGAAAAGGAAAATACTGGGGGAATGAGTGATACAAAGAGACAAGTCTGGGTGGGAATCGGAGGCTAAGCAAAAGAGAAAGGAGTGGATTATTGGAAGGGAGACAAACGGGAAGGGAAAGACGAAGAAATTAGAAGAACGGAATGGAGAATGAAAAAATGATAATACGGGAAGACTGAAGGGAGAAGAGACAGAGAAAAATAAATGTACAAAACAGACGCAAATCAATGAGAAAGGATTAGATACTGGAACAGAAGATGTAATGGAAACTAGGGAAATTTTGGAGAAAGAAATGGGGAGGTAAAGAAGAGATGAGGGAGAAACTCGAGGAATGAGTGACACTACGGAGGAAATATTAAGGAAAGCACAAAATGGAGGCAAGGGAAGGAGAAAAAGGTTATCTGGCAGGGGGGAGGGGGCAAAATAAAAGGAAAAAAGACAAAGAGAACAAAAAGGAGAGTTAGAGAAGAGATGACACTGGAAAATACTGGAGGACGGGAAGACACTAAAAAGAAAATGTAGTGAAAGTACACAACGGAGGCAAATCAAGGAGACAGGGCAGGAAAACCAGACGAATGGATGGAATGGCTGGAAAGAGAGATAAGAAAAGAGACTCAGGCTGAGACAAAGAGAGGCATGCATGTGGATGGGACAAGAGAGGGAGAGGGAGGGGAAAGAACAGTAAGGGGAGAGGGGGGTGGGATAGAAAAGTGGAAGGAGAATGAGGAAGGAGGACACTATGAAGTCAAATGGGCAGTAAATGGGAGTAAAATATATGTGGTCACCCTAAATATCGAACTCCCCATACCGTCTCTCTCTCTCTCTCTCTCTCTCTCTCTCTCTCTCTCTCTCTCTCAACAATGAATAACAAGACAAACTCGCCCAAAGATACACGGGGTGAAAGTGCAGGGCTGGGGGTGGGGTGGGTTGGGGGAGGGATGACGGTGGATCCATGGCAGCCTCTGCATGTTGACTCTGGACAAATATGAAACAATTGTCTCTGTGGTGGTGTAGTTTGAGCCTTGTGGTGTGATGAACAATATAAATAACACCTGATACCGATACTCCTCCCTGTCTATCTGTCTGTCTGTCTGTCTGTCTGTCTGTCTGTCAGTCTGTCTCACACACACACACACACACACACACACACACACACACACACACACACACACACACACACACACACACACACACACACAGTCACTCTAATCTCACACAATTATACACATCTGCCAGTAATCTCACATACCTGGCTCTCAAACACATATCTCACAAAAGCAAATCAGGTGACACACATACGTCACCTGTGAATGGCCCACCTGACCTTAATTAGAGCAGGTGAAATACACTTGGATATTATCTCTCCGGATATTATCACCAACACACTAACAATGGTATACGCCCGGAGGCACCTTTCATTGTGGTGCGTCACTGTACTCTATTATTATGAGAGAGAGAGAAAGAGAGAGAGAGAGAGAGAGAGAGAGAGAGAGAGAGAGAGAGAGAGAGAGAGATCTTTCTGCTTTTGAAGCTGAGTAACATTCTCTCAAACATTATCATATGCAGACTACAACTTTTCGGCTAAATTATTCAAGGGAAAAAAATCTTGTAGCAAATCGCCTCACATGCAACCTTATTACTATTTTTTTTTCCTGAGTGGCAATAATCTAGGCATCTGCCACGTCTCCAATTACCCCTTCAGCACCAGGACGCCATATTTACTTTATTCTTGCTCCTGCCATACGATTTTACTAAACTTGTAAAGGACTTTTTACACTGAAGGAGTTAATAAAGGCGATATCTTACCTCTTCAGCCGTACAAGCCTCTCTTAAGCAGAATAAACTTGACATGATGTATAAAAACAAAACAAGGGAGGTCGTCGTACCATAAGCGATAATCTGCACCTTAAATACAACAGTGTAAGTTTTTCCCAATAAAGTGACTGGAGTATAATCATGTCGTCTCCATTACCTGTTGCACCAAAGCTCATCACCAACACCCCGGCCATCAACCCCACCATTAGCCCTGTTATCTTTACAACTGCCCTCCATTTGCCAACACACCGACGCAACCCTGCCAACATCACCTCCAATTTCAACGCCGGCCACCATGCCAACTTGTATTTCCAACTGGTTTTGTGCAGCAGAACATCAAAGACAACACGAACACTCCCTTAACCCCTTCACTACGGCGACTTTTTTTTCTTTCGAGCTACCTCCAGATGATGTTATTTGTCTTTGGTAAGTTGTTCTGTCCTAAACATACCCTACTATGAGTTTACTGTAACCACATAAACGTCCCTCACACCTTTCAGCGAAGTTGATGGCCAGATGCAGACAGATTGTAGGGTCCAATTGACTAGTAACCTAGGAGAATCATTCATACCTCATTTCTGTTTCATCGAATGTCATGCAACCACGAACTTATCAGGTTGTGGGAGCGGCACAGTTCCGTCAGATGAAAAAGAAACCGACTAACTGTGTCACAAAACCCTGAACCTACCCTCATCGATCCTCCGCTCTCCTCTACCCTATTTAATTTTTCGTAATCGTAGCCTTTTCTGTTTTAATCTGCCCTCCTTTAATCTAGTCCACTCACTTCTGTCCTAGTCTTCCCTATTCTGCCCTGGAATAATCTACCTTCGTCTACCCTCGTCCTGCATCCACTTTTTTTTTTTTCCCTCAGTTTCACCAACAGGGACCCACCTCACCACTCCATAACAATCACTAATTTACCTGGCTCCATCTTCCTTAGTTTAACGTTCTCTACGATCACTAATCTTAGTCGTCCCTCCCCCTGTCTCAAGGTGAGCTAATTTACTCTACCTTTTGTAACTAGTCAACCCTTTCTATTTCTTTTATTATTATTAACATTTTTGTTCTATGCATTCACCTCCAGACATGGGCTAGGGGCGTCCATTCCCGAGGTTCATTATTCCACCACCAACACACCAACAGAGGGATAATCCCATGCAGCCCTCCCACGACACCTGGCATTTGTGCATTAATACCCACCAGCTTTGTTGTGATACACTTGGGGTATATACGGCGTTACAGCAATAGCTGGTGTTATTTTATGACGCGTCGGAGATGCAAATGGAAGACCAGTGAATCGGTGAATAACGAACTCATATCCATATAATGTTCCCTGCAACAGCCAGAATCGAACCCGTGACCACACGGTGCCCAGGCCACCGCTCTATCCTCCACAACCACCACCACCACCCACCTAGACGCTTATTCACGTTGATCTATGGTGCTGTGCTCTGGCGAGGTATTAACGATCACGTTATCAGCAGCATTTACCGACGTTACTGGTGAAAAAAAAAAAAATGTGAGCCTTAATAAACCTGCAAAGTGACGTCCGTACCACTAAAAGGTTCATCGCGATAAGATATAACTCAGTTGTACAAAATCGTCTGTGCCTGAGTAAAACAGCAAAATCGTCGATGGCAGTGGCAGCAGCGTTAATACCTTCAATAGGGTGACGTGCTTCAGACGCTTTAATACAGGAGTAACGAGACTTTCCTAGCGGTAGAGTTTAGAAACAGCCTTACTGACCCCTTCACGAACCTCTTGCAAAGTTAATATCGTCTGGTGGAGGCCTGAGTAAAATTAAATACACGTCATCATAGTGAAGGATTAATTAGGAGGTAGAAAATGGCACAAAGGAAACTAGGAAGTCGTATGGTATCCGGTAGAACAAATTTTTACTACATAACATTATTTATCAAACACCCAAACTAACCGAGTCATATTTATCATGGTAACCTCATTTATCTTGTCCATCTGCCTACCTAAGCCTAACTTCACACAATACAACACCTCCCACACCCAACCTCCTCCCCAACTCTCTCTCTCAAACAGACCGCCACAAACCAACAACAACACCCACACTATATAGTACTCCTACCCACCCTACCTTCCTGCCCCCGTGCGAGAGAATGAGAAGGGAGGGAATATGTGTCAGGTGAAGGGGTGTAATATTTTCGTTCAGGAGAGAAAGTCCCTTCCACTGTAACCTGACAGTGATAGTTTGGCTGCTCTGACTCCGCCCTATCCCTCATACTCTCTATCTCCTTCTTGCCCAAACCTCACCTTATTCATTCTGTCCTCCTCTTACTCAAACTGTCCTCCTTCCAATCCTATCCCTAATCCTTCCCTCATAATACCTACAGCTCTCAATCAATGTTATTAATATTTCAGCCTTCCAACCCTATGCCTCATCCCTCCCCTCTACCCGTTCCCCTAGTCGACATACTTGACCATCCTCACCCTATTCATATTCTCTCCGCTCTAGCCCTCACGATTTACTTCAGTTTTGCCCTCTCATAGCATTCCTCCCTCTAGCTTCACCCTTTACAACTCCTCTGCCACATTATTTATCTACTTAGCCTCACACTGTCTAATTCTCCTTATCCAGAATCGTTCCCTAGTTTAATCTAGCTATCTATCCTTTCTTCAACCACATCCTCTCAACCTACCGTAGTCGTCTCTCCTATTTTTCCAACTCGCTTTATTTCATTCTACCCATACTTTCCACATTTACAGTTAGCTAACATTTAAATAACCCACCCAGCCTCACCCCAACCACTCTCCACCCTTCTCTCATCAACCTACCTCACCACACCTCGAACCCTACTCCAAACTCATTCTACCCACCTAACCTTATTTTAACTATCCTTCTCTTCATCCAGTCTTCTCTCCTATTCAATATACCTCTTGTTTTAACTATCCTTCTCTTCATCCAGTCTTCTCTCCTATTCAATACCTAATTTAACTTCATCCCACTCACAATTTCCGTCACGTTTCCCAGTCCATCTATCCTGGGAGTAAAGACCTAGACTATCCCACCACGCCACACTCCACCCTCTTCTCCCCCACCCCCCTTGTCTAACCCGGAGTTATCCCCTTCCCTCCAAGCCGAACCCTATCCATTCGGTCTGACCCCACCCACTGTCACCAAATTCAACGTCGATAATAAGAAATTTCGTTCATTTCCTTCAGGGTAATTATTCCCCTCAGTCTTCTCGTAAATTTATCTCAAACCTCAAGTCTCATAACTACTAATCTTCCCTAACATGGCCCTGTTATATTCTTCTTTATCTTAGCTTCCCCTCTCTGCAGATCCCTACCCTACTCTATCTTTACCAGTCTACTCTCATCCAACTTCCTTCTTCCCCACCCTCCCCACTATTCCTTGCCCCACCTCATCATACATAACCACCCTACCTGCTCTCCCCTGACTCCCATATATATACCTGACAACTCTATTACACCAGCCGACTCAAGCCTTCTTTATGCTTCCTACCCTGGCTCTACCATACCCTACGGTAAGTCAGTCCCACCCATCCCTTCCCTTGTCCCACCACACCACACCTCACAACCCTACCCAAACCTACTCTTACCTACCTTATTCCACTTCAACCACATCTTACCTCACCTCAAACCTTACTCTATTCACCCAACCCAGCTCCACCCAACTCCACTCTACACGAAACCGATACAACCAATATTAACCCCAGCTCATCCTTACTACCTCATCATCATCAGTATCTCCCAACTCCACCTTCCTCAGTCAACACCGTCTGACATCACCACCACCATCACCACCACGCCTTACTTCTTCCTTCATCACCGCCATCACCACGTCATCATCCTTCATTCATTAGTTATGGTAACGTCTTTTTGTTTTATTAGTGAACCCAGCATATGACTGCACTCAGCTTAGGGGAGACATTTCCTGGTGAAGGGCTTATAATCCATCTACACCAATGCTTTCAGTGCTGTGACGTCTTTTTTTGTTTTAGTTTGTTCTTGCGACAATGACTTTTTTTTTTTTTTTCATTTCAGAGAACATCACAGTTTTACTCTTTCGTCATCATCATCACCATCATCACAATACTCTTGTTCCTTGTCATCACACTTACTTTATCGTCATCATCACCACGATCATCACATCACTTCACTGTGTTCTAACCAGTCCTACTCTTTCGCCATTACCATCGCAGTCATCACAATACCTTTCCTACCCTTTCACCACACTCTCACAATCTCATCACAACCACCTTCACAACACCCTCATCAACAAATTATCACCACACTCGTTCTCCACCTCACTGGAACAGTATTCACACACTTTTTATCATCACATCCCTTTTGTCACTACATTCCTGATCAACACAATGCTCAAAATCAGTCTATCACCACATTCCCACTTTTATCATCATCCCCACATTCACCAAAACAATCATCCTTAAAACATCACCACGCAATCACTCTTTCATCACCAAATTCATCATCACAATACGATCAAAATCAAGCTATCAACATACTTTCAACCTTTCATCATCATCATCACCATACCACCCTACATCAGCCATCACCACACTCCAACACAGTTCATTATAATTCTAGATTAAACAATCATCACACTCTCAATCTTTTACCATCCCCACTCTAATCAAATCACAACATTAAGCTATCACCACACAAAAGCTCTGTGAAGATAACCTTTGACATATAAGCTCATTAGTAAATCCAAGCAAAGTGTTACATTATCGCACACTAATAGCCACACCTTGCTTCATTATCATACTATCAAAAAAGGGCACTTTGGCTACCATTACCACACCTTTACGATCATACCCTGCCACCCACCAAACCTTAACACCACACCCTGCTACCCACCACATACTTTCTACTACACCCCAACATCACCACATCCTCTTTAAAAGACTAAAACACTCTGCCAACCACCACACCCTGTCACTCACCACCACACCACCCTCCAAATCAACCTACAGCAAGATCAATCATATCACACTTTCTAATCCCCATCTCTCTCCTATTTACTTCCCCATCTCTTTCTCCCTCCTCCTCCCAGCTTTTCCCTCCCCCTCGTTATCCTCCCTTTTCATTCCCCCTCCCCTCCACGTTCCTTCCTCCCCCTCCCACTCATCCCCTCTCTATTCCCCCCTCATCCCTTTCCATTCCCACACCACTCTCCTATTCTCCTCCTCCCTCTCCTTTCTCCCTCCGATTCTCTTTCCTCCTCTTTCTCCCTCCCTCTGCTTTCCCTTCGTCCTCCCTCACCCCCCCTCGTCCACCACCTCCCCTCTCCTCACCTATTCCACTCCTCTCCTCCTCCTCCCACACTCATCCCCTCACCCCTATCAACCACATGTCACCTTAATTGCCGGATTATTCAACTGGTTCACTTTTCTTTATCGCTCTATATATCACTTTTATTATCAGTGTTTATTTTATCTGTTTTCTCACACACATTTACTGCACCCGTTCGCTCTCTCTCTCATTACTGATGCTGTTTGTTACTATCTTTGATGTGCTCGTCTGGTTTTACTGTGTTTCTGTTTTCATGTTTTAATAATTCGATTTCTTATTTACATTCTCGCTCTCTCTCTCTCTCTCTTTCTCTCTCCAATGATTCGATTTCATACTTAAATCCTCTCTCTCTCTCTCTCTCTCTCTCTCTCCGGTTTCTTATCATCCCCATCTCTACCCGAGTCTTCCAGGAAGGGGTTTCACTTTTCGTCTCAAATTTCACTGTAGTAATAAATTTCATGCAGTCCTCTACTATTAAGTTGTCTGCACTTTCACTTCCTGCGTTTTGTTTTTAACACTGCTCTTTTTTTTACATATGCTCTTTTTTTTCTTGCCACAGATCATCACTGTCTTAAATGTTACCAATTCATCATCACTACACCGCCTAATCAACATATCATCATGGCTGTCATCACTCAGTCTTATATCACCACTTCATTACCACTACACTCCCATCATGTCACCACCACTTCTTGACTGTCACCACCACAACAAGCTAATCGACATATCATCACTACTGTCATCACTCAATGTCACCACCACACCAAGCCAATCAACGCATCACCACTCACCACTCAATCTTATATCATCACTTCAAAAATACTATGCCCTCTGTGTCACCAACACCATCACCACCACACTTCTAACCACCACCAAACTATGTCACCACCACCATCACCACCATACTTTACTAACCACCAAAACCACCACCACCACACCATGTCACCATCACCACCAAACTCTACTAACCACCACCATCCTCACACCTTGCCACTTGTCTTCATCACACCTCCCAGTACTCACCACATCCAATCATCCAACACCACCACATCCTCCCAGCCACTTCAGCCACATTTTCCTGATCACCGTAAGTCTCACCACCAATACCCTCTCACTACGTCATCACCACTAGCTGCAAATCACCACACCTCACCAGTCAACCAACCATCACAACTAGCCAGTCATCTCGTCATCACCAACATGTTCTCCGGTCACCACCTCTGCCAGCCTCCACCACCACAAACCTGTCCATAACAGCAAATCTCACTACATCTTACCAACCACCACACCCTGTCACTCACAAAGTCCTCACCACACCCTATCACCACCACACCCTTTCAGCCACCACCATCTCCACCACACCCTTCCAACAACCACCACCACCACACCCTTCCAACACCACAACCACCACTACACCCTCCAACCTCCACCACCACCACACCCTTCCAACAACCATCACCACTACACTCAACCACCACCACTACACCCTTCCAACCACCACCACCACACCCTGGCAATTACCACATTACCAGACTCTCACCACTTTCTTCCGCATACCTTCGACTTGCAAAACTATTTACACAAGCACATCCAATTAAATCGTGGCTAATCTCAAAGTTCCCTTGCATTACATTTTTTATTTTCTGTACATTAATTTTTGCCTTTTTCTGACATGCTTGATTTGTTAATTCTTTCCCGTCTTCACATTCACTGATGGCATTCAACGTCTGTTTTTCTACCCCCACTTTTTGCTCTTTCCTTTTCCATGCTTTTTCACCATGACCATATCATCATCGGAATTCTCTCTCTCTCTCTCTCTCTCTCTCTCTCACACACACACACACACACACACACACACACACACACACACACACTTCAGAATATTTACTTTCACTGTCTCAAAACCTCTGTCTACGAAAACTGTAAAAGTACAGGTGGTCTAAAATCTGCAGGTAAGCGAGTTCTCAGATGACTAAATTTTTGTGGTGAATGTTGCACAGTCAGGGGAAAAAATATGAAGGAAAATATTACCAGCGGAGGCGAAATTTATGACGGAAAACATCGTGACTGGAAGCAAAATTTTGAAAGCGAGAAAATTTATGATGCACAAGTGTGAACGTGTATAAAATATTTACGTGAAACATTATTTATATATATATACATTGAGGTGGTCTGGCCATGTGGAGAGGATGGAGAGCAAGAGACTCACAAGGAGAGTGTATGTGAGTGAGGTGGAGGGGGGAAGGGGGAGGGGTAGGCCGAGGATGAGATGGAAGGATGGAGTGGAGAGGTATATGAGAGAGGGGTGTGTGAGCTGGGGGGACGGCAGTGAAAGGGTGGAGGACAGGGCGACATGGAGTAGTTTTATTTGTGGCCACCCATTACGGGAATAAGGCGCCTGGCAATAGACAGACAGATTTTTTTTATTTTTTGGGGGGAGGGTGACAGCAAGCATTTGTATCTGAAAGCAAGATATCCTTTAAAAACAATAAAAGTCAATCTCTTATTAACCCTTCAGAGGATTCAGACTGTCCAAGGCTTGTTGGCTACCGTAGTCCTGATCATTTAAGACACAGTTTACACAGCAGAAGAACTCCAACCAGCTTGGATTAGAGGTGAGTGGCTGTGGGGTGTTGATGGTTGTAGGAAATTTTGGTGGTGATGGTGGTGGTGGTGATGGTGGTGGTGGAGGTGGTGATGGTGGTGGTGGAGGTGATGGTGGTGGTGGAGGTGATGGTGGTGGTGGTGGTGATGGTGGTGGTGGTGGTGATGGTGGTGGTGGTGGTGGTCATGGTGGTGGTAATGATGGTGGTGGTGATGGTGGTGATGATGATGGTGGTGATGGTGGGGCAGGATCAGCTTAATATATTCAGCAGACGATGAAAGGCTCAGACAAGAGGCAACAGAGGCGGGGGACCAGAAAGCCAAATGCATATGCATGTGATTTTAATTTTCTTTCTCATTTATCTATCCTTGTCTTCAAAGATGCATTTACTTGGCTGACTCGAACAATGGATCATAGACCTCCTGGAGAGTGAATTACCTCCCGATAATACCTTAACAATTTAGTTTTAATAAGTAGTCAATAATCTAACATTTCAATTTTCTTGCAACTCTGCACCAGGCATTTTCCAAGTTAAATAAAATCGTTTGGCGGCAGCAAGAATAAAATACAAAAAGTCGTTATCGTACTGAAGTGCACAAAACATAACAAAAGAATCAATGGCTAAAACAGAAAATCGTCATTAAAAGGGTTGATAAAAACTGTTCCAACCTTCCTCAACTGCAGACGTACCTTCTTAATTCTTATAAAATCGTCCGCCACCCTGCAACAGTAGTAAAGAGCAATGATGCCGCCGTGAGAAACACCATCCCAATTTTCACCTCTGTCAAGGAGGCTATGTTTTTGGCTAGGACAATTTGTCTGTCTGTCAGTCACATTATGGAATGGCTGATGGAATTTAACATAGTATGGAATAATGACTGAGAACCATCTGAGGAACATTATTAAATTTTGGTCGAAAATGGTCAGACCAGGATCAAAGTCATGAAATAACTTGGAAATGAAAATGGGGAGGTGCTGCCTTGACAAAGGTATGCGCTCTGTGAGTGTTTTTGTTGGTATAGGTGTTCAAATATCCTCAGTCCTTGAACAGGATATTAAGTCGCTTTGATCTCCACAACAGGTACAAGTGGCCACACAGGTGTCCATATAAAGGTTCAGAAGCCATTGTAATCCTCGTTGGTCACTCACACTGCACAAAGGTGTTATTCAGCTTGGGATCCAGTACTGCTCTTATATTTGCCTACAATATCCTTCAACAATACACCGCAATGACACTGCCACATAACAAAATGACAGCATCATTATCTCACATCCATCTCTATTTCCAACTCTCCTTCACAAGTTTGCCATATCATATTTTCTTCTGTTACTCACAAGCTCTCTTTACTCATTGACTTTCTTTTATTCACTAGCTTTACTCACTCGTTGACTCTCATGATACTGACTTTGCTTCCTCACTGACTTTCCTCTCTTACTGAGTTTGCTGACTCACGTTGTCCTCAGTTATTGATTTTCTCGTTACCGACTCTCCCCCAACAAACTTTCCTATTACTGATGTTCACATTATTCAATAACTTTCTTATTAACAAGTTTCCTCTGCTACATACAGCATGGGTGTTACATCAGTGGTAAACAAAAAGACAATTTTCTCGTACTAACTCGAGGACAAAGGTACTTACTTTACCTGGTTCTCTACGTATTCCACTTTCATCTTATAAGGTGATTCTGTAACCCACACTTACCTGGAAAGACAAGAAAGGATAATTAATACTATGATCTAGAATGACAGCGTTAAATGATAATTATTACGATACAACTGGTGGGAGAGAGAGAGAGAGAGAATAAAGCAGAGACGGGGCAAGGGTGGCAAAGTGTAAACAGTTTACCCATCGCGAATTTCTATCTTATCTGGCAAGGTCATGTTTACAACAGTTGTGTGGCAGCGCGGTGTATGAATACTATAACATACACTGCTGACCACACACACACACACACACACACACACACACACACACACACACAATCTACAAGTGGTCACCGTAACAAAAACCAGCAGGAGTGTGGACGTGTCAGTATGGAGGGTCAAACACTATTCTCAAAGGCTTGGCAGGCTTCACACCACTTCTTCACCGATATATTTAGGATATCACGCTTTCTTATATTCTTCCACATTAATCTAGAGAGCTCTGGAGGGTTGCCGATTCCTTTTCTTCACGTACTGTAGTCTCTTTAGCATGATGGGGAAATAAACTGACAAACAACAAGGTACAGTTCTGTGGTAGAGAGCCTTGTAATCAGATATGAACACATCCTCTGTATTACACGGGGCTCAGCAGACATGGGTGGTGTACTCCTACTAACGTATAACTTGCCCAACAACTGCTCTCTCTCTCTCTCTTTCTGTGTGTGTGTGTGTGTGTGGGGGGGGACAAGGACAGCATCAGAGTAAGGGCAGAGTGTGGGCGGAGATAGCGACGGGAGGGCCAGGGCAGGGCAGGGCAAGGCAATGTAGACTGGGGATCACTACAGGTATGATAAGCAAAAGTTAAACATGACAGAAATGGGTAGGGCAAAACTGGGCACGGCAGGGAGGAAGGATAGGGATGACGGTGATAGGAAGGCAGGGCAGGGTAGGGCAGGGCATGGTAGAGCAGGGCTGGGCAAGTCAAGGCAGGGTATACTAAGGAACACTGTGATAAGCCTTAGGTCAGAACTGGGTAGGGCAGGAAGGTAAGGTGGAGACGAACTGAGTGAAAGGATACTGTACATGTGGGCAGGGTAAGAGGGTAAGCAGAGGTAAGGTAAAATCAATTAGCAGGTGTGGACGGTAGGATAAGTATGAGGTAGCACTGGAAAAGCAAAGGACTGGGCAGTAATGCAGGGCAAGGTATGAATCAGCTATATAAAACAGGGTAAGGTAAGCTACCGTAGAGCAGGGCAGGGCACGGCAGGGCACGGCTAGACAACGTACGGGTAGTGTAAGGTAAAGCAGAGCAGGGAGTGGCAGGATTTGGCACACTAAGGCAGGGAAGGGCGGGGTATGGAAGTGCTGGGTGAACAAGGGCAGAGTTATACACTTACACGAGTATAAATAAGAGAGAAAGATAAGCCACGGCGGTGCAAAGTGAGGCAGGGCATGGCGAGGCAGGCCATGGCGAGGCAGGGTAAGGCAGGGCAAAACGATACAAAGAGCAGAAGACGTGTATTAAAAAAAAAAAAAAAAAAAAAAAAACAGGACTGGACAGAGGAATGAGGTAAGGAAGGGCAGGTCAAGAAAAGACAGGGTAAGACACGGCAAGGTTTGACAAGACCAGGTAAGGTAGGGAATGGTAGGGAAATATAAAGTATGGTTGCATGAAGTAGAGTATGGCAGGAAAGAATGAGGTAAGAAAAAGTGCGGCATGACAGGGAAGACAAAACCAGGAAAATGAGGGAATGACACAGTAGGACAGGGTTAGGTAGGACTGGGCAGGGCAGGGCAGGGCAGGGCAGGCAGGAGGGGTGGGGCACACAGAAATAATATCAAATCACAAATCAATAAAACTACCATCATCATCCACACCACTATTAACAAAAACAAACACAATAACCCGCCACATCACAACACCTCCTAAGTGGTAACAAAACGTAAGATCATCCTCAACGAAGTCAACAGTAATATTTATATGTTAATTCAGGTGTCGGGGTGAAGAGCAACTTGATACAACAACCATAAACCACCCAACTTAACAATGGAGTGATTAACTACACAACCAGGACCCAACGACCACCCAGATGCCTCCACCCCTTTCCCCCTCAACCATCCCTCTCTCCCATCCCCTCAACCCCAGTAGCTAGACAGGAATGGGATGAAGTGCCAAAATTAAAAAGGACATGTGAAGGGAGGTGGTAGAGTAGACGAGGGAAAACACACTTACACTATCCAGCCTTTACCGAACACAAACATTCATTATTCTCATCCCACCTACTTTCCTATTTTAATTCGCAACTTCCTCCCATGTATTCACTTTATCTTTCTTGCATCACATATTTCATTCTCAAGCTTTCTCATCCTCACATTATCACTGTCCCTTCATACTTCATCACAATTTCTCATTCTCGCATTTACTTTCTTTTCTCTGTACATTTTCTCCTCCCTCCTCTTCATACCTACTCTTCTTGCTTTGTACATTTCTTCCTCCTCTCACTTTCTCTTTAAACAAATATCCACTCACTTTCACTCTTACACTGAAATACTCCTCTTCTCCTCTCTCACTTTCTCATTTGGCAGACCCCTTCCTCTTCTCACTCACTCTCTCACTTCTGCCTTTGTACATCCATTCTTTCCTTTCTCATTTTCTCCAGGTTTTCCTGTGCTTCGTCGAATCTCCTTATTTGCAATATGCAATACAGTATATATCACTCTTACAGTACATTCTCTCTCTCTCTTTCTCTCTCTCTCTCCAGTCTCCAGACGGCAGCCAGCCAACCACGCCCTCCATCCTTAGTTAAGAAGGGGAAAGGAGGAACAAGTGGGGTAAGGGAGGATACAAGAGAGAGTGAGAGAGGGGGGGGAGAGAGAGAGAGAGAGAGAGAGAGAGAGAGAGAGAGAGGGGAGAGACAGAGAGAGAGAGAGAGAGAGAGAGAGAGAGAGAGGGGGGGGGGGAGAAATCGAGCAAAACAACACATAATGTATAAGAAACTGATAAGAAATTCGCTAAGAAACTGCGCGACGAAAGAGAAATTTGGCCCAAAAAAAGTGAAACTACTTCGGAGGAGACCACGATTTCCAGAAAGAGAATCTTGTAAGAAAAAAAAAAAATGACAAGACAAGAACGGGACGACGACGACAAGGATGATGATGATGATGATGATGATGATGATGATGATGATGATGATGATGATGATGATGATGATGATGACGATCACGATGATGATGACAGAAAGAGAAAACTTATTAATATGGAGAACGGAACATGACGACGACGACGACGACGACGACAATGATACATGAGAAAGTGAATGTGGTGAGATGAGAGGAGAGATGCGATGAAGAGTTATGGTGATGGTGGTGGTGATGGTGCATGGAGAAGGAGAGAAAATGTGAAGGACAGGGAGGGGAACAGAGCCGGGAAGGTAGTAATGAATGATCTGGATGAGAGGAAATGAAGGAAAGGCTGGATGCTGAGGAGGAAAAATATATAGGAAAGAGAAACGTAAACTGAAAAAGAGGAGAAAGAAGACAAGAAGATACAGAGAAAAGTGAAAGGCAGGAGGAAAGGAGAGATTTACTTTTTCAGTCATCGAAGGTAATTAATTCTGCTTCATTCTAGCTATCTTCATACGATTTGACTCAACTTATATATAGACTCCTCGAACTAAAGGGGTTAGATAATTTAGTTTAGCCTTCACTATCAGAACGCTCTCCTTAGCCGACAAAATTCGTCAGATGGTAAGAAAACTGAAATATAAGTGACGTCCTTGAGTTTGATAGATTAAAGGGAAAAGGAAACGTAAAAGTACAAAGTGAAAACAGAGAGACAATGGTTGACAACAGACAATGGGAAAGTAAAATGGAAAAGGGGGAAGAAACGGTGGAGGTGAAGAAATATGAGAGGTAGAGACAGTGAAGACGACAAGAAAAGGATGACAAATAGATACCGTATAAATGAAAGACGACAAAAAGGAGGATATGGGAGAGATAGTGGAGAGAGAACAGGAGATAAATGAGAAAGACAGAACAAGAGAAGGAAAAAGTCATGGTGAGAGAAACATGAGTCGAGGGTCAAGAAAAAAAATTGTGTGGGTTCTGGAAGGAGGCAAGGGAAGAATGGGCAAGGGAGGGAAGGAGGAGGGAGGGAGGGAAGAAACGGTAGGGGAGGTGGAAGGGGGAATGAGGAACAGGGTACAAGAGGGAGAGAGGGGATTAAGGAGTGAAGAAAAGGGTGGAGCTGGAAATGACAGGAGGAGGAAAATGGGACTGGAAAAGAGCGACACACAAAAGGAAAGGAATGGAGAATGACACGAAGATACAAGAGGGATAAGGAGAAAGGAAAGGTAAGGGAAGAGAGAGAGAGAGAGAGAACTGAGAGGATGGGGTGGGTACAAGGGTCAGGGAGGGGTACACACTGACCTCGATGGGGGTGAGGGTGCAGAGGTCAGGGAGCCACGGACGGCAAGACGGGGTTAAGGGGAGTAGAGGAGGGTGACGGGGTGGAGGGTGAGGTGTTCCAGGTCATGTAAGGTCAGGTCATTATTCCTTTATGGTGGATGGCTTCTGGATATTTATTATGACGTTTTTCTGGTTGAGGAACTACTGAATTTCTCTCTCTCTCTCTCTCTCTCTCTCTCTCTCTCTCTCACACACACACACACACACACACACACACACACACACACACACACACACACACACACACACACACACACACACTCAAAACAAAAACTTAACACATAACAGTCCATTCCTTCACTGATTATATGGTACATTTAATTATTCACATTTACGGCGTTAAATATCGGTATTTAAAAGTGTGGTGACAACTACTTATTCTGGCTACCTCCGGATGACTTTCTATTTTATACTTGCCACCACCGACCAGTTTCAATCAGTGTGTCGCAGCTGCTGGGTTACATATTAGTAATCAGGAATGGAGATGATTTATGTTTTCTGAACACTACCTCATGACTTTTATTCCGACTACCCTCAAGGGATTTCACTCAATTTATCGTATTCACGGGATTAATTCCTACATCCTGGAAACGTTTCCCTTACGCTGAATAAAACCGTGACGCATTAGTAAGAACACAGTAAATACGACGTAGCCAGGGTGACTGGGTTAAATATTTACAGTTCAAGTACACAGGCACAAGAGAAGGGCAGAGGTGAGTCGGTGGTGCAGGGCGGGTCATCAACAACAGTCACTTGGTTAATGAAAATACCTACACTTACACCCATTCTTTAATGTTATGGGGCGAGGGGAAGGGGGGTGTATGATGAAGGTAGGACAGACACAATGTAAAGACGATGAAACAGAAGACAGCTGACCCAGACAGTGGTATGGTGTAGGTTTAGTTATTTGATTGTTGCGGTCAGCCATTAACTTGTGAGCGTCCACCCCACACTCTCAATTGCAGCCAGTGTGGCTCGAACCCACCACTCAAGAGCCTTCTCCAAAAGTGGGGTCAGCACTTAACCGACCGAACCATCGAGTCGCCCACCCATCCCCTGGCTAACTCTCCATCCCTGCCTCACCTCACCCTCCATACCACCCCTCCCTCACATCAAACTCCAACCCTGCCTCCACACCATCCATCCCTTTGCTCATTCTCCACCCCTCCTCCATATCACCTTCCATCCCTGCCTTCCTCATCTCATGCTCCATCCCTTCCTTAAATCATTCTTTGCCCCTCAGTATAAGAGAAGCATAAACGTGAATTGATGATGTAAGGCGAATCACCAACACTAGGTTAACTAAAAAAGCATCACAATATCAGTCACCAACAACAATCATTAGAGAAATGAAAATATCCAACATAATAAACACTCAAACACAGACCTCAAAAACCTGCACCCCTCCCTCACCTCACCCTATCTCTCTTCTTCCTCCACCTTTTCCCCACCTCACCCTTCCTCTCTCTCGCCGCCCTTTCCTTCCTCGCTTAGCCTACCTCACCATGCATCCTTCACCCTTCATCCTCTCCACCATCTTTCCCTTCCTCCCTCTCTCCTTCACCCTACAACCTCTGCTCCACCCCTACCTCCCTCACCTCACTTATTTTTCCTTCTATTACCGTTTTTTCCCTCTCTTTCCCTACCATTTATATATATTTTTCTCTTCTCCCTCTCTCCATTCCTCACCCTTCACTCTCTCCTCCACCCCACACATTCTCACTAAAGATCCCTGCGTCACCCTCATCTCACAGTTCACCCTCTCCTCCATCCCACTCACTATCACCCACCATCCCTCCTTCACCCTCTTCCACCCCATTCACTCTCACCCACCATCCCTCCTTAACCCTCTTCCACCCCATTCACTCTCACCCACCATCCCTCCTTAACCCTCTTCCACCCCACTCACTCTCACCCACCATCCCTCCTTCACCCTCATCTCACATTTCACCCTCTCCTGAACCCCATCCACAAAAACCCACTGCTTCATTCTCACCTTTCACCCTCTTCCATCCCACTCACTCTCTCCCACTATCCTCTTTCACCTTCACCTCACCCTCACCTCATCCTCACCCTGTGCTCACCCTGCATGTACCTGCCGCTTGAGAAGTAATGGATAATATAAGTGTAGTCATGGAGTTGTATCACTGCTCAATATAGTAACAAGAAGCCCTGTTTTATTATATTTATCTCCACGAGTCACTTTTAATTTAATTCACTACCTTATTTACAGCCTTCAGGTCAATGACATCGATTATAGTTTCTTCTTGCTACCTCCTGACTATTTTATTGAGCTTAGGAAAGTCCTTTACTTGTGAAAAGGTTAATGATGGTAATACCTAGTCTAACCCCTCCCTCCAGTTTAAAAAGTCTATGCTAGAATAATAAAGTCATCTCCAGGTAGGGAGAATACGATTTAAAAAAAAAAAAAAAAAAAAAAAAAAGACGTCCTCGAGTTACATGGGTTAGAGTGACTAAAATACACTGGGAAACTGCAAGGAAGAAAAAAACAACACACATCACAGCACTGAAGAGGTTCAGAGAAGTGGTTGTTATTTCAACTACTGTGCCAGTTTTTTTCACCGCCAAATACAGACTGTTTAAACGTATGCTAATGCGGTGAGGGTGTGGGAGAGGGTGTGGCTGAAGGTGAAGATGAGGGTGAGGGTGAGGGCAGGTAATTGTGGGTATGGGTGATGACTGTCAGTGTGTATATGGGTGAGGGTGTATGTGAGGTGTGGCAGGTGTGGATGAAAATATATATAGGTTGCTGTACGTGGGGGAAAGCTTAGGTAAGTATTGGTAACTGTGTATGTAGGCGGGAGTGGGTGTGGGGAGGCAGATAAGTGGGTGATGAGTGTAGGTGTGGATGCGGGTAACGGCAGAGCAGGTCAGTGTGAGTGTGGGTGTGTATGTGGGTACAGACTATAGAAGTGGCTGAGAGTATCAATGTGACTGGAAAAGAGCGAGGAATTTTTCATTCTTCAAGCACTACGTATATGTATAAATCACTATCCCTCCTGCTTAAGTATGTTGAGTGGTGTCTGTAGGGTAGTGATGTGGAGATGTGTGGTATGCTGAAGAGTGATGTGGAAACGGGTTTAGTTTGGTGCAATGTGGTGGAGGTAGGTTTAGTGTAGCACGGTGTGGGGTGACGTGGAAATAGGTTTTACGTGGTATGTTGTGGTGTGGTGTGGAAACAGATCTAGCGTCACGTGATATGAAGTGGGTTTAAATGATAATCATGCAACGTAACATGAGGACAAGTGGCAGGGGGGATAGAATATGGTGAGTGAATGTTTCGTATATGGTAACGGTAGCTTTAGTGTGGTGTGGTGGGACTGTATGGCGCAGTGTGGTAAAAGACATGATTATGAATTCCAGTGTTATGGTGTGTAGTGACTTCTGTGATGAGGGACTAAGTATGGGACGATAAGGGGGTGTGTGTCTTAGAAGAGTGAGTTTAGTGCGGCGTGGTGTGGTGAAATATGAGACTGGCATACTGTCCTGTGGTGTGCGGCACAAGAGGAAATGGTAGGTAGAAAAAGATGAGTTAAAGTTATGTCGCACGAAGGTGTGGCGTGACGTAGCGTGGTATGCATTATGGGACTGTGTGATAGTGTATGGTGTGGTATAATAAGAACATAAGAAGAGAGGATAACTGCAGTAGGCCGGTTGGCCCATGCTAGGCAGCTCCTAGAAGAGTAACTGAACTACTAGAATGAGATAAGGATAGCAAAGAAGAAGGCTCTCCCCCGCCCTCCAAACCCTCCAGCCGAAGCCGGCAGGAAAAAGTCAGAAAGAACACCACGCCGTATAGAAAAACTGGCGTGGACATTTTACAGGAAAGTGTGAAAGGAGAATAGAGACTATCATAGTGTAACCTGAAAAGAAAATTTATTTTTGAATTAGTATTGGTTATATTATTTTCTTTATTCTATATCCACCCCTTATTTGTCATATGCTTATCTAGCCTATGCTTGAAACTCTCAATGGAAGAGGCAGCAACTACTTTACTAGGTAGCTTATTCCATTCGTCTACTACTCTATTACCAAACCAATTTCTACCGATTTCCTTTCTGAAACGGAATTTTTCTAGTTTGAAACCATTATTTCTAGTTCTATCCTGTATGCTCACTTTAAGTACCTTGCTAATATCTCCCTTATTTATACCATTCATCCACTTAAAAACCTCAATTAAGTCTCCCCTTACTCTACGCCTCTCTAGCGAATGCAGATTTAGTCTTTTCAGTCTGTCTTCATATGACAGGTTCCGGACGTCATGTATCATTTTAGTCATTCTTCTCTGTACATTTTCTAACGAATTAATATCCATTCTATAGTAAGGACACCAAAATTGTACTGCGTAGTCTAAATGTGGCCTTACTAATGCTAGATAAAGTTTCAGTATTACTTTAGATGATCTATTGCTCACGCTTCTCGAAATAAATCCTAGGACCCTATTTGCTTTATTTCTCGCATTAATGCACTGTTGCCTAGGTTTAAGGTCGTTACTAATCATAACTCCTAGATCTCTCTCGCATTCCGATTTGCTAATTTCTTTGTTATCTAAGCTGTATTTAGTATCTCCAATGGTCTTGCCTACGTTAAGTACTTTACATTTTTCAACGTTAAATTCCATTTGCCAAGTTTTAGACCATTTGGACAATGTATCGAGGTCTTTTTGTAAGTAATGGCAATCGTCAGTCGAGTTAATGATACGCCCTATGTTTTGTATCGTCGGCAAATTTGCTGATTCTGCTATTGACTCCTAAGTCTAGATCATTTATATATATGATAAATAATAAGGGACCGAGTACTGAACCCTGTGGTACACCGCTAGTTACTAATCCCCAGTCCGACTTAGTTCCATTTATTAATACTCTCTGCTTTCGTCCTTTCAGCCAGGATTCTATCCATTTTAAGATATCGCCGTCTATACCGTGTGCTCGAACCTTTCTAACTAACCTTTCGTGTGGTACTCTATCAAAAGCTTTACTAAAGTCCAGATAAATAACATCGTAAGCTTTATCGCTATCTACTGCCTCATAGACCTCCGAGTAGAATGACAACAAATTTGTGAGGCAGGATCGTCCTTGCCTGAATCCGTGCTGACTTTCGTTTATAAGATTAAATCTTTCTAAGTGTTCTCTAATCTTATTTGCCAAAATTGACTCTAACATTTTTCCTACTATTGACGTTAGACTTATCGGACGATAATTCGACGCAGCTGATTTATCACCCTTTTTAAAGATGGGCACTACGTTTGCGGTTTTCCACGCCTCTGGAACTTCTCCTGAACTTAAAGAGTCATTAAATAACGTTAAAAGTGGCTGACATAATTCTTCTTTGGTTTCTTTTATAATTTTTGCATATATATCGTCCGGACCTGGCGATTTTTGAGGTTTTAACTTGTTAATTTCTTTCAATACGTCCTCCTTACTAATGGTTATTTTACTAAGAATATTTTCCGTATTCTCATGGTAAATATTTGCTGCTTGAGGGACCAGGCTTAGATTTTCCTTGGTGAATACTGATATGAAATAATTATTTAGGATGGAGCACATTTCTTTATCTTCACTGGTAATGTCACCTGATTCTGTTCTGAGTGGTCCTATCCTATCTTTATTTTTCGTTCGGTACATTTGATAAAAACCCTTGGGGTTTACTTTTGATTCACTTGCAACCTTAATTTCATAACTTCTCTTTGCTTTTCTTATCTCCCTCTTTACTTCTCTATTTAAAATTGTGTACCGGTTACGTAAGTGTTCCTCTCCACGTTTTATTTTTCTATATATTCCTTTCCTTTGGCCTATGAGAGATTTTAATCTGTTGTTTAACCATCTTGGTTCTGAATTGTTAGTTCTAAACGGTTTTGAAGGAATATATCTATCTTGGCCTCCGTATATTATATTTATTAACTCGTTATACTTCTCACTGGTCGAACGTCTGTTTGGTACTGGAGCTGAGTTAATTTCCGTCACCTGGACTACATTCCTATCTACCACCTCCCCCCTCACAGACACCTGACGGACGTCCCCACGTGCTTCCTGCGCCTGACCTATGACCTGGGGATCCCCACTAACCTGGCATTCCCTCCAATAGCTAATCTCCCTGTGGAATACCGTTCGAAAATAAGCTCTTAAGCCATCGAAATCTCCTAGACGAAAATTAGGAACGGTGGAGGTATTTTCAGTGGAACAGACATCCCAAATAAATTTGAACTTAATTTCTTCATGATCGCTATTACCAAGTCGTCCACCAACCTCTATATCGCTAATGATATTTTCTTTATTAGCTAAAACCAAATCTAGTATATTATTACCTCTGGTGGGCTCCCTGATATACTGATAAAGGAAATTATCCTGTACTACCTCTAGAAATTCCTCTGACTCTGCATCTCCTGTCTGATTTCTCCAATCTATCCTTGGCAGATTAAGGTCCCCAACAATTATTACTAAGCTGGACTGTGATGCTTTCCTAATTTCCTCCCAGAGGTATTTACTATCAGCTCTACTTAATTTTGGAGATCTGTAAATTGCTCCTAAGACTAATTTCTCCCTATTGTTATTAATTTCAACCCAGACACTTTCTGTGTCCCTATTTACTTTAATGTCTGCTTTATTGTAACAGTTTAATGAATCCTTTACATAAATAGCTACCCCTCCCCCCTTTCTTCCCTGACGGTTTGACACAAAAATATTATAGCCTTTTATCTGATATTCTGCTAAAAATTCTCGAGTGTCTGTATTCATCCAAGTTTCACTAATAACGGCAATGTCTATTTTCTCTGTACAAATTAAAGCCCTCAGTTCATCCATTTTATTACGTAAACTCCGGCTGTTTGTGTGGTACACTTTCAGATTATTACGAGTAGTTATGCCTTTACCTTGGCATTTACTGTTATTTATTTTATTACTAACTGGGAAACTCTTTACTTTACTAATATAACAATTTTTTGTACTATCGCTTATCGCCCTTCTATCATCGCTTGTTCTATCATCTATCATCGCCTGCTCAATTTGAGGTGCCTGAGTGGATGTATCTACACTATTGGTTGAACTTTTGTTCTTAATTTTGCAAGTATCGATGCATCTATCCAAACATGGTAATAATGATTTCTGACTGTAGTTGCTGCATCTTCCTGTACACCTACTTCTCAATCTCGAAAAATCCCTCCAACTCCCTATCTATCATTCCAGCTAAAACAGTAACTCCTTGCCTGCTAAGATGAGTCCCATCCCAACTATACAAGGCACTTCGTCCATAAAACCGGTCCCAGCTGTCTATGAAAGGTATTGCATTATCTTTGCAATACCTTTCAAGGCGGCAATTAAACCCTATTGCCCTGCTCAACCATTCCCTTCCAACCCGCCACCTTGGTAAAACACCAAGCACTACAGGGGTTCCTCCCCTCTCCCTAACCTTTTCTAACATCAACTTGTACCTTTTCCACAGTACCTCACTCTTACGGCTACTAATATCATTGCCTCCTACACTGAGGCACACAGTGGGTTTGTCACCACTTTCCTTTACGATATTTGAAATTTTATCTACCACATTAGCCACCCTGGCCCCTGGAAGACACACATGTTTAGCGAGTGGAGTATACATGGCCCTGTTCAGATATCTCACCTGGGAGTCTCCAACAACAACAACATTTTTCTTACCTTTCTTGTTCTGTTTATACTTACCTGTACTGGAAGTTCTCTCACCGTCCTTCTCCTCTACTTCCCTCTCTGCCTTCCCTTCACATTCGTCCCGTAGTGTGTCGAATGTATTAGTTGTCTTAATTTCCGTTCGCTTTTTAAGAGTGAACTTCGTTGCACCCTTGTTAACAAGTGTCCAACCTTCAGCCTTTTTCTCTTTCTCCTCCAACATCTCCTCCAACAATTCCCTCATTTGTGCCTTCTCCTGCCTGAGAATTTGTACCTCCCGCTTCAGTTCGAGAAGTTCCTCCTTTAATTAATAGCGAGGGGAAGCGGTAGGGGTTAAGAAGGGTGTGAAAAGAGTGTGTGTGATGCAGTGTGGTGTTAATGTGGATGTGCCATGGTATGTAGCGGGGGCAGGTTGAAGGTGAGTACGGTTAAATTATGAGTCTTATGGAGGGGGGATAAGTGTGGTGTGGTGTAATACAATATGGAATTTTGTGGCGTAGCGTTGTGTGGTATGGGTGTGATGTAGTATAACTTGTATAGTGTGGTGTGGTGTGGTGTGTGGTAAATGTAAGGGGTAAATGTGGTGGTGGTATAATATGAATCTGTCCTGCCAAGACAGGTTTACTGTACTGTGGCGCGGTTGGGACTGTGTACCGCTGTGGTGTGATGTATGGTGCTGTGTGGTGAGAGTGTGGCGGGGACTGAGAGGGTGGGTGTGGACTGCTTATTTGTGGAGGTGAAAGTGAAGGGTTGGCCATTTTCGACGGTGCATATAAACTGTGAATAAGCAGCGAAAAGTTGGGAAACCAATATGCAGAGTGTGAGTACAGCCTGAGTCATAAGTACCGTTATAGAGAGTTTGTGTGGCAGGTTATGTTAGTCTCTCTCTCTCTCTCTCTCTCTCTCTCTCTCGTTAATAATGTTCTGCCGGCTGATTACTGGTCGATCAGTGACAGTATTCTCTCTCCGTTTGTCTATCTATGTAACCTGACTCTGACACCCTGCAGAGTGGTGTGTCATAGAAGGGTGTGTTGAATGAGAATAGTACACGTTTGTTACAGTACAGGGTGTGTTGTACAAACAGGTACTCCATATAGAGAAGAGAGAAGTAGACAGAAAGATACAAGATAAACAGATAGACAGACAATAGATATAGAGAGACAGCCAGGCAGACGGACAGAGAAGGGGTGTGTGTGTGTGTGTGTGTGTGTGTGTGTGTGTGTGTGTGTGTGTGTGTGTGTGTGTGTGTGTGTGTGTGTGTGTGTGTGTGTGTGTGTGTGTGTGTGTGTGTGTGTGTGTGTGTGTGTGTGTGTGTGTGTGTGTGTGTGTGTGTGTGTGTGTGTGTGTGTGTGTGTGTGTGTGTGTGTGTGTGTGTGTGTGTGTGTGTGTGTGTGTGTGTGTGTGTGTGTGTGTGTGTGTGTGTGTGTGTGTGTGTGTGTGTGTGTGTGTGTGTGTGTGTGTGTGTGTGTGTGTGTGTGTGTGTGTGTGTGTGTGTGTGTGTGTGTGTGTGTGTGTGTGTGTGTGTGTGTGTGTGTGTGTGTGTGTGTGTGTGTGTGTGTGTGTGTGTGTGTGTGTGTGTGTGTGTGTGTGTGTGTGTGTGTGTGTGTGTGTGTGTGTGTGTGTGTGTGTGTGTGTGTGTGTAGGTAATCATGTACTGGCAGCTTGGGTTAGGTATGGCTGGAATTAACAGTGGGATGGAAGTCGTGCATTTGGCTTAAACTAGAGTTGCTACTTTACTACATTGCCTACTTATATTTTATTATTACTGCCAGCAGATTATTGTATTCAGTTTGGGAAGGATTGGTAATAATGAAGGGCTTGACAGAGGACGGCTCACCCCCACCACACCAGCAGTCTGGCTCAAAGCAGGCTCAAACTCGGGTCATTTAGTCAACCGCGCTATTATCAGTCGTGTGGTTGTGGTGTGGTGGAGGTGTGGTAGCGGCTGATTTGGTTGTGGTGTGGTGGAGGTGTGGTAGCGGCTGATTTGGTTGTGATGGTGGTATGGTTTTGTGACTGTGATGATCTGACTGCAGTGATGGTGTGATGTGATGATGGGGCGTGGTGATGATAATGTGCTGGTGGTGGTGCGGTAGTGGTTGTGGTATGGTGATTGTGTGGTGAGGCTAACTGTCGGTTGGCAGGGTAGTATGATTCTGTGGTTGTGATGCTTGGTTGTGATGGAGTGATCGAGGTAATTACGATGTTCGGTGATGTGATGTGATGACGACGATGTGCTACTTGTGGTATATGTGGTTCGGTGGCAGGGAATGTGGTTGGATTTTTCTGTGCGATAGTGGTGGTGTTGGTTGTGGTGATGGCAGTGTGATTATTGCTGGTGTGACAAGTCTTTTAACTTATCAGTCTTATTATGGTTGATGAAAAAAAATAATGCACCACTTCGCAAAAAGTCAAACACTGTGATAATTTATAACGCAAGAAATACCTTAACCTCTTCTCTATGATGACGCATTTTATATTTTCTCTACCTCCAGACGATTTGATTCAGCTCCAAGGAAAGCTCTCACAGTGACAGGGAAATGCAATCTCCACTAAATTCCTCCACAATCAAAGGTTTCCTTAAAGCTAAATAAAGCCATCAGGGGGAAACAAGAGTGAAATGAAAAAGACGTCCTCGGCCTGAAGGTATTAATCAAGCCAGTATAACCCTTTCACTACGAGGGGTCTCTCCCAAACTGATAAATTCGTCCGGTGGTACCAAAAATGAATATGAAAAACCGCCATTTCAGTGACTGGCTTCAAATTCTTTCCGCATCCGAAAAAATCTGAGTACATACCGTCAGAACACGAGAGTAAAATATTGAATGTAAATATGCCAAGCTGCACTGTTTCCTTCGTTTCTAATATTTTAAAACTGGTAAAAATGTATGACTTGTGGTTTAAAGACAGTGTGGTGGTGGTGAATCATTGGGTGAGGTGGTGGTGTGGTAACGGTTGTGGTGGTGTGTGTGATAGAACATTTATGGTAGAACAGTTGTGTGGTAGATGGTAGAACAGTTGTGTGGTAGATGGTAAAACAGTTGTGTGGTAGATGGCAGAACAGTTGTGTGGTAGATGGTAGAACAGTTGTGTGGCAGATGGCAGAAAGTTGTGTGGTAGATGGCAGAACAGACTGTTGTGTGGCAGATGGAAGAACAGTTGTGTGGCAGATGGTAGTACAGCTGTGTGGTATTATGGAAGAAGTTGTGGGCTATGCGGTATCATGAAGCAGTTCTGCACTGTGTGTCAGTAAAGAAACAGTTGCGGGTTGTGTGTGATAGGACGGCAGTTGTGGTATCACGTTAGCAGTTATGATGTGTGTATGGTAAGATAATTCTGGTGGAATCATAATATTTCATGGTAGCAGCTGTGGGTTGTATATGAGAGGAAAGTTGTGGTTGTATCATGCCAGCTGTTATAGGATGGGACAGAACACTTGTGGTGGTGTGGTGGCATTATGGTAGTTAAGCAGTACGGTAGGATAGCACCTGTAGTGGAGTGTGTTGTTGTTGTTCAGGTATTATAGTAAGTAATTATGCGCTGTGTGCGGTATAACAGTTGTGGTCATGTGTAGTAGTTATGGTTGTATGTGGTAGGATAGCAGCTGTGGTGGAGAGTGTTGTTGTTGTGGTATTATAGTAATTATACACTGTGAGTGGTATAACAGCTGTGGTCGTGTGTAGCAAAGTGTTAATGTGCAAGCAAAGGCTGGGCAAAAAATGGGGTTTGGGTGGCGTGGACAGTAGTGTGTGATTACATTGCAGTGGTAAATGGGGGATGAGAGTGTAGTTACAAGTCTTAGTTGTAACTGCAGCTTGGTGGTGTGGATAGCACTGTGTGGCAGGGATAAATGGCGTAGAAGGCAAGTGTGGTTAGGCTAATCGACTGTGGTTGTGTGTGCTTTTCAGGAGTGTCTAGTTGTGGTGCAGGACTATACACTGTGCATAGAAACACAAGAACAAAAATATGAATCGCAAAAAAAAAAAAAAAAAAAAGAAAAATGCTAAAAAGGTCAAAATAAGGACTG
>NC_137059.1:6630294-6652794 GCF_032717465.1 Coenobita brevimanus
CTACCCATTATCATCTCCACTCACACTCATTCACTACCGTACCATCCCCACCTACACTCATCATCACCATCACCACCACCTACACTAATATGCATCATCTCCACCCACCTATATTCACCATCATCACTCCACCGACACCCTCTATCATCGCCACACTCGAGTATCATCCCCACTCAACCACAGCCACTATTACATCCAGTTCCACTTCCACCGAACCCCACCCCACCCACCCATTATCACCGTCACCCACCTCCCACCTTCCCGCCCACCCATCCTCAAGACTATAATCTCCACCCACCCCCACCCACACCTTTCACTAGTGCCCCCCTGACCCGTTTCAGAGCCCGTGCCTTGCTTTATTTGTCTTAAAAAAAAATCTGCTGCCTCACTCGCTCCCGTCATTCTCTCTCTCTCTCTCTCTCTCTCTCTCTCTCTCTCTCATACCTCCAGCCGGTTCCTCATCCCTCACTGCTTCCCTACCCATTTGATTAGCTTCTCATTTACCGGTTTTCCTTGGCGTTTCTCTTCCTGTGTGGTCTCTCTTTGTTCTCTCAAGTTTACTTCTATCTCAATTTTTCTTTATTTCTGTCAATTATCTTAACAGCCTTTTCAATTTCCCTTTATGTATAAAAATAATAATAAAAAAAAAATATCAAATAGATGAAATATCCAGGGGAAGGAGTTCGTGCGAGAGGGAGAGGTGCAGGCAAGTTTAAAAGATATATAAGAGGATAGGAATGGAAGACGCGAATCTGAGAAAAGAAGCAGAATAAAGATATTATTTCTTTACATTATTGTATTAATTTTCAAGCACCATCGGACGACTGTGTTCAACACTGGTAGGCTCTTGCCAGTGAAGGTGCTAATAACCGAAAATAAATGACAACTCATATTTAAAGAAATTATGCTGATAATATGGAGATAGTCAAGAAAACGGAGCTCAAAAAAAAAGAAAAAAAAAATGAATATCAAAAAAATTTCAATGCCAATGAAAAGTAACTACCATGAATGAACCGGGACAACGAAAAAATACTTAACTTCTTCATTTCCAAAGCTATCTCCTAAACTGAATGAAGTATCTTGAGTAACACAGAATAAAGATGACGTCTTTGGATTGACGGGGTGTCAAAAGCGAATTAGAAATACAATCTGTGCTAACAAAAGACAATGAATCACCACAACAAAATTTATCAAAAACGAACGAGAAAATCACCTTAATCTCACCCCCCACCCTCCCCAAAAGAAGCTAAGCACGACGAAGTAAAATGGCAACATCACGATTTCAGTGACACGAAACCGTTTGGAACGTGAACGAGCCAAATAAATGTCACAATAAAACCTAAAGTTATGACGGAACATCTTCACGGCTTAAAGGTGTACAGGCGGCAGGACTAAATTGAAATGGGAGGTGGGATTAAACCAACAACAGTAAAACAATTATCATCACTATTTGTAATATATGAATTATTAAATTAATTTATTAAAATATCAGTAGTAATGGCAACATTACTGATATTAACTGCCACACTCAACTGTGGACTATCAGTACTACTAATAAACACTCTTGGCACTGCAGCTGTTCTTGTTGGATGGTTTTGTACCAAACAGACATGCCCCCCGCGTGTGTCACTGCCATAGTACTTTGTAGTATTACAGTACTTCTGGCTTTATTTCATTAAAACCTGAGTACTTTGTCTCACAGAGGACAAGTCACTGTTAATGTACGTTGTTTCTTAATACATTTATATCAGAATCTACGCACACCCTATACAATACAAATGGATAAACCAAAAGATAAAAGTGGACATGTAGAACGCGAGACGATTAGGCGTGATGCGGTGTACGAGGGTGGATGTGGCAGGTGTGAAGGTGTGGGTGTGGCAGGTGTGAAGGTGTGGGTGTGGCAGAGTGCGAAGACGTGGGTGTAGCAGGGGGTAAAGGTATGGGTGTGGCAGGGTGTGATGGTGTGGGAGTGGCAGGGCAAGCGATAAAAGATAAAGTGAGATAGAAGGAACGAAAACAAGGAGGAGGAGGAGAAGGTCAAGAACTGGAGGAGTGGAAAGATAACAGCGCAGTGAAGAGGACAGAAGCAACCACACCCAACCACCTTTATAAATTATTAGTCACCGTTTGTTAACACGGCGACTTGATGAAGCGATTACGACTGCTCTCCTCACTCCTTCGCAGAGAATGAGGTGAACAGGTTCTTTGTCTACTGGTCCCTTATCTGCTGGCTCGCACCTTCTTTTTCCTTCTTCGTCGCCGTCTTCTTTACACATCATCATCATCATGTCCATCTCGTTCTGTCTTCTTCCTCTAGGCCAAAGTCGCATTATCAGAAGTCGTTTACTTTAATGTATGGTCTCCAGTCTGTCCATTAATGTTTTAGTGTTGGCCATTACATACGATAAGTGAGAGACTGTATGAGTTAGTGACGATGTACTGCTTGAGCGGATATCAATGACCTTACCAAAAAAAAAAAAAAGTACTCGTAAGGAATAGGCACAACGAAGGCTCCAAAACCCGGCGAGAATACGGGCCACAATCTCGTCTCCTGACCCCTTATCCACCTCATCTTAGCCACAGTCCTGCTACAAATGTCTCTTCCTCCCTCACCTACACTGTTCAGTCCAGTATTACAACTCGCCGTCGTTGCCTCAGTCGTGCGGTGTTCAGTACGTGTTCATGCGGACCCCAAGTTCACATCAGGCGGTCTCCGTCCCGGGTAACGGCTACAGATACTTACAAACGCTGGGTTCCTGCGGTTGGTCAGTGTTAAGCCGCCTCGTCACACAGTTTCCACTCTGGGCACCGTGGTTCAGGGTATCTGGGGTCATTACACGATGATACTGGGGGTCATTGAAGGGTGAAAACCTGGGTTATTGCAGGCCGGCAGACTGAGGTAATGGAGGCTGAATCTCTCTCTCTCTCTCTCTCTCTCTCTCTCTCTCTCTCTCTCTAACAGTCGCGATTTCGACTGTGTGAGGGGTATTTTGACTGAGGTTGATGTGTGCGCGAAGGTGAGAGGAACGGTGAGGCGAGAAAAAGAAGAAAGATACATTAAGACGGGCAGTATCATCACCAGAACAAACCAAGACACAGTTATAGCTAAACAACATCGTCCCTCTTTCACCATACAAGGTAACCCGCGTCAGTGTGCAGCAGGAGGCTGTTACCCATTTCCTCACTGTAACTCTCCAACACCACTGTTTGGTTTTCATTAAGCTCTGTATTTTTAAGATTTCTTTAAAAATATTTTATTGTTCCACACTACAGACGGTTTTCTACAGCCTGACGGCGGAAGACAGAGCGATGGAGAGGTGTTTTGTTCGTGGCCACCCCCACCAGGATTATGACGTCTGGCTATACACAGACTAAAGATCAACCCTTTCAATACAACTGTGCACTCCAAAGCTGAATAAAATCGTCTGGTGGCAACAAGAATGAAGTACACAATACGTCCTCGGGCTGGAGGGGTTATTATTATTTTTTTTTTTGTAATATTCCTTCACTCGGCCAATAACCTCTGATGTCTTTACATCAATCAGACCATGTCTGACCACCAGTTATTTATGGTTGAAGACAGGAATGCCTTGCTGTAGTAACCTGAAGGAGTCTACCTATTACTGTTATTTTACGGTTCAGTGCACCACCTCAGCACTATCCATCACACTCCTAACCATCTGAGCGATAGTTCCTCACACGAAGGTTGTTATTCCGGTGAGTTAGGCTGTGCTGCCGAGCCCCCCCCCCTCCTCAACAACCAGAGGGTTAAGCCACGCCATGCACCTCCAACCTATGTATCTGGCCAGGACAGGTACACAAGAGAGAATTAAGGATCTTCCCACTTCCGTCTGAAGAAAATTTACACCTGGCGAAATACAATAAAACCCCAATCTCTACAAGTGTGTGTTTCAGATGGTTCGACTTTTCCGCTGTGTATTCGTTAAACTTTGGCAAGATAACTGTATTTATTTCTCTCTCTGTACAATGACTCACTACATGGAGGTGCATCCGATCATGTGAGGAGTTCGCTGATGTCCTTTATGATCAATACAGTCCGTGATGCCCCAAGAATATTAATCTAATTTCACGTGAATGAGCATACTGTATCTCCTATGAGTAAGTTATAAAACGTCATCAGCAAGCGATATATGGCATCTCCGTAAAAGCAGGGCTTCTACCGCGGGGTGGGATGAACCAGCATTTTGCCGTGTCCATCGTCTGTGTCCATATATATATTGTTACGGAACAGAGAAAGATAATGTACACTTTAAGTGAGAATACGAAGAGTCACTACTGTCCCGTAAAGTTCCAGGTTCAAAACAAATGAGTTAGGTAAAATTACAAGTTAAAGTTTAATGCTTAAATTAACAACAAAACATTCAGGACTCATAAGGATAATGTAATGGCAAATAAACAGGTTAAATATATGGTTAACTGCAATAGCCTCTATTAACACGAAATTAGCAAGAGTAAATTTATCTAAGTCAGCCCTGATAAAATGAGATACCAGATAATACTCAGTGAATGCCAGATAAATTATTACAGATACAAACTATTATCAAAAATGACTGATATAAAACCCCACATCAATCACAAAGACCTCACTAGGCCCAAGAATCAACCTTATGCTACACAGTACAAGAAAAAATACAATAACACTTATACTCAAGTCACACAGCTGCTAGATGGTTGGAGACTTCCTGAGAAATTCACAATAATAATAACTGTACAGGGAAGGACAGAGATGTGAACAAAATGAGGAGTAGATCTAAGTGGCCATGATGCAGAGACTGAGCTCATTATATAGGGGCCAGGAGAGCTTGATACAACTTGTAATAAGGACGCGCAAATGAAGCCATGGGGACAAAGAGATGACAATCCCGCACTGAATAACAGAAATGTCGACTTACTCTACTATAACGGTAGAAGGGGGGGACTGAGGCAGAACACGCTCGTGATCAAACATGCAGCAACTGTGCGTTAAAATTACACAAAGGATGATGAAATCATAGGCTATGTAACAATATATATATAAAGGGTGCTCCAATATAATGTTCTTAGCATTTAATACGTCTGAATCTGTAATATCAAACATATCTTTATTTTCTCAGTACATAATTGAGAGAGACACTTGGACTTTCTGAGTGCAGCACTGATGGTGAATGCCGCTGAGTACTATACTGAAGTATACACTAGCACAGGACATGCAAAAGTAAACAGGAACTCTGCGATACGCATCAACCAATTTCTTAACCACAGAGTTTGTCATTTTATGTCTGTTATCCTGCAGAAATAAAAACCACCTTCTCCTTATTTTGATGTATACAGAAGAACTGTACTTTTCCACTTCTAGTAATGAACATATTTACATTTTACAATTGTTGGTGCACCCTGTATGTACAGTATATATGTACAGTCGGCATCAAGAGTTCTGTCGTCTCTCCTACTTCTATCTCCACGGACTTTGAAAATCCGTGTGGTGAATCCGATGCCAATGCCGCTGATGACACTGATTTGTGGCCACAGGAAGTCATCAGTGTCGCTGCTGTAGATTCATCACACAGATTTTCAATGTCCATGGAGAGAACAGCAGGAGAGGCGACAGGCCTTATGATGCAGACTGCATGCACCGGTATTTCTGTAATATGTATGATGTGCAGTAAGGTGTGCTGGGAACTACGCCATGCTTGTGACCTCGGCTGTGTGCTGGCCACTGTGACCTAACCAGTCACCTCTCATAAAAGGAATTTACGAGCTGGGTCGTGGCCCGGCAGTGGTGGGGGGCGTGACCACAGTCTCACAAATTCCGAACAGAACACATATGTAGGAAAATACTGGGCTGCGTCACCACACACACACACACACACGATAGCTCACTTGAGACATAATTAAACATTATATTCATACTGACTCGATAATTTATAATATTTATCTGCAGATGTATTGCTTGACATTCATCCTGTGAGCGAGATGGCCTCTACACAATATTCTCACCGATGACAATAAACAAACATAATATTCTTGACATCAATACATACCAATATGACAGGACTGTCGAGCCCGTCAAACTTTCGACCTGTTTTCTGTATTTCTTAAGAGTCCCGTCCTTTCCCACCTTGACACACACACACACACACACACAAACGACTTTATTTATTTATTGTCACCTACAAACACTGGTGAGATAACTGGTACTGCAGCAATACGTAATCCCTCCAGTGTGAAAAATATTAAAATCGTCTGAACAGTAATAACTTAGTATTAAAGACGTCCCTGTACTGAATGGATAAAAGTTACGTAGGCAAAACACATTATTGTTCAGTTTCATAGTGTAACAAATCTCAGTTCATTATAACTCTCTCACGGTTGGGACAACTTTAGATATGTATTATAACGCCATACGATTTTATTTAGCTAAAGGTGTCATATGCGGCTGTTGTCACTCTTGCCTATCTCCCTGTAGGTACAACTTTAATAATCTTTTCTAAAATCCTGCCGACTTTATACAAATGAGAGTGAGTTAGAGAAGCCTGAGAATGATAAGATGTTTCCAAAAATAATTACGACGCTTTGGAGGGCTGGGTGGAAGAGTGGAAGAGGTGAGAGGTAACACAGGACTCGCGACTTTAATACGGTACAGGAGAGGGGAAAGCAGGGCATGGGGGTTTGGGAGACTGAGGGAGAATATACAAAAGAAAGTAAACTGACGAAAGAAGGCTGAAAGGTGAGATATATCATTAAGACTGCATGATCAAAGGCTGTAGAAAGACTGAATGAAAAGGCTGAAGGAAGAGGAAAGGGGGACTGCCTGACGGAAGAAACCAGAGGAAGAAAATTAAATGAAGAAATTATGGCAAGTGAACCTTGGCTCTTACCAGGTCACACATTCTCTCTCTCTCTCTCTCTCTCTCTCTCTCTCTCTCTCACTAGTGGCTGGGTATCTCCGCGCCTCACTCACACATTATGCGTCCCTTCGTGTTGGTGGATGCTCCCATTCCCACCAACACTCATGAATATGTAATGAAGATGTCAAGACAGCCGATGGGCGATGCTTAGTGGCGATGGAAAGCCCCCTTATCTGTACCTCCAATACCTTCTTCTCTCTCTCTCTCTCTCTCTCTCTCTCACACACACACACACACACACACACTTCACATCTTCACCATCAATTGAATTTGCTCTGCTTTTTCTCCACCTGTACTCATCAATTCTTCAATCTCTTCTTCTTGCCTTTCTACGCATCTCCACGTCCCACCTCCAGTCTCCCTTACTTTTCTCTCCCCCATTTTATCTCCATCGCTCCAGCATCCCTACCTCTCTCCAACTGCACCTCCCACCTCCAGCCTCCCCTACCTTCCTTCCCCCTCCTCCCTTTCCATCAGGCCAGCCTGAGATACAATGCCCTGCTCGGCACCACAACCCGTATTTATGCCTCGGTCTCACAATCTCTCCATCATCCCGGGCACCAGTTCCGGCGCACAACCTTTCACGACACACACACACACACACCATATTTTTCCACCAACAGATTTTCACGATCCGGACATAAATTGCGGCTCTTTTGGCCACCCACCGTTCCTGTTTTTACACTTTTAAGGAAACTGTGACAGTGAGGACAGAGTGTTGGGAAGTGGACTGTGGTGGAAAGGTGATGGACGGAAGGTGAGGGAGGAGAGAGGAGGAGGATGGGGTTAGAGGAGGGCAGGAGGAAGGAGAGAAAAGGACAGGAAAGGGTAAAATAAAGGCAGAAAGGACGGAGAGTCAGAAGAGGGTGACAGAATTAAAAGGATGAAAAGTGAAAAGGAAATGAGAGAGATTAATCAGGAGGGAGACAGAAGGGAGTAAAGGCACAACGGGAAAACAGAGGAGGCTGTGAGGAGAGGAGTAAGGGAAAGGAAGGATGAGAGAGGGGTGTGGAGGAGAGGTGAAGGACGGAAAGTGGGAGAGAGAAGGGTGGAGGCGAACGAAGGCTGTATTAATGAGGAGGGGAGGGCTGTGACGATGAGTGGGGGGAGAGGGATGAAGGGGGGGGGGCTGGCTGAAGAGATGATGTCAAGAAAGGGGCATGGAAAGGCTGTCAACGACAGCTGTGGGAAGAGGGTGAGAAAGGACTTAAAAGATCAAGGAGAGGGACAGGTGACGACTGGATAAAGAAAGAGATAAGAAAAGACTTGACAGAAAGGGGGCACGAAAAGACTCAATATAAATGATGAGAGAGGGTCGTCAGCGGAGATGACTGAAAGAGGGCTGTCATGAGAGGGCAGTGGAAGGGTTATCATGAGGGATGGAAGAGGGCTGCGAGGGAGGGGCGGGAAAGAGTTATCATATGCAATTAATAAGATGGGCTGGAATGGATGACTGTTAAATCCTCCAGTCCAAGGAAGTACAGGGAGTTCGTACTATGTCAGATTTTCTCAACCTGGAATGTGAGGGGTGAAAGAATGTTGTATTAAGAGGGGTGATGGAGGGTGATGAAGAGTGGTGAGGGCAGAGGAGGTGTGGTGGAGGGTGATGAAGAGTGGTGAGGGCAGAGGAGGTGTGGTGGAGGGTGATGAAGAGTGGTGAGGGCAGAGGAGGTGTGGTGGAGGGTGATGAAGAGTGGTGAGGGCAGAGGAGGTGTGGTGAAGGGGGGGTGGCGGGGTAACTATGGGCCTATACTTCAGCTGGGGTATAATGAGAGGGGCGGCACCACCCACACGCCCAAGGCACACTCTTGCCACCGCATTCTCGTCGGCTCAGAAGCCTGCCTACCACCTCTTCTTTATCAGATAAATTAACTCGTGGCTCAGTGTTCTCCTGCATGTTGTTTATGCAAGCAATATCAATATTAAAAACCTATACACAAGAAACATGGGAACACGAAAGAGGAACAAGAAACATCCATCATTAACAAAGGTGGCACAAGCGTCCTAAGCCAACTAAAATACGGTGCTTCATCTCGGCTCCCATACACTTCACAGTTACATTTTCTTTTCCACCTCCCCACTCCTTCTCTGCATAAATTTTCTCGCATGGTTTCACAACACACGTTATGGTTTTTCACTTCACAATACAATTTATGTTTTTCCAGCTTATACTGTGCGACTTGGACTGGAAAGTACACCCAGCCTGCCCTCCAACCCAGAACTATTACGACCAGAAATTTTAACACATTCAATCAGATGACTTTATTTTATTATTCCTATCACGTGACGATTTTGTGTATATATAAGTGATATATTTCATAAAGGGAGCAGTGGGGATCGTTGTAACTCCTTCACTGCCTGGTGGGTGACAAATTAAAGTAATCGTACTGATGGGGGTATCATGGGAATCTATCCATTCATTTAGTATACCGATATTTTTTACTGTACTTGCCACCGTCAGACAATTTCACTTTGAAGCAGACAAACTGAATACAAAAAGTCTGCCGTCCCACCACAACCTGGCTTGAGTGAACGACCTGCAGTTTTATATGATCTAACAACACAGGCACCATAATGACGTCATGTTCTTTTTACACTTACTACCACCAGGCGATTTTATTCAGCTCAGGAAATACTCCTTCAGTACGACAATGCCTTTTATATTTTGGTTCTACTGCTGCCACACGATTACCTTCAACTCTGGTAAGGGGTTAATGGTTTCCCAACACAACTCAGGGTTTTCTTTCCACCTTATAATATAATGTTCCATTTGAACTGAGAAAGTACGTCCTCCCTGCCCTCCCACCACGACATTACTAAAATAATGACCTAATACCTTAATATGAGGATCCAATAATCCTTTCAGTACGATGACTTTACCGGCAGACTATTCGAGTCATCTTAGGAAGACGTTTCGTACCGAAGTGGTTGCCGTGTCTCCATCAGTCCTTTGGTCTTTTTTTTTTTTTTTTTTTTTATGCGAGGAAGAAGGAACCAACGGCCATGAGCCCGCAGTAACAGTTCCCTCCAAGAGAAAAACAAAATACAATAGAGAGCCAAATTCAAGATCCGATCATTTTGAGATGCCTGGACACACTGCGTTTGAAAGACTGGAGATCATAGGCAGCAGGAAAAACAGATAGAGGGAGACAGTTCCAGAGCTGACCTGTTGCATAAATGAAAGACTGGGAGTAACGGTTAACTCTTGCATTAGAGAGTTGGACAGAAAAGGGATGAGGGTTTGCTGCCAGACGGGTGCTACGCGCTCGTCGTAGACGTGGAGGAATGCAAGCAGACAGTTCAGAGGAGCAGTGACCATTAAAGTAGCGATAGAAAAGAGATAAAGATGCTTACTAAACATTCTGTTCTTGCTGCGGCCAGATGACTTCGTCCAGTTTTTGAAAGACCTCTCACAGGGAAGGGACTTATGTTCTCTCACTGAACAATACAATTCATGCTTTATTTTTCTGTATATAACATACTGTGCGAACTGAACTTGTAAAGAAAGTATATCAACAAAAGTATACCAGAACCTGCCCTCCCACCACGACCTAGCTTGATTGAACGACCTACCAATTTAATCTGATAAGCGATTAGTTTTGTAACTGGTGTCAGGAAAACCAGTTCTTAACCCCACAATTCATCTACCATTTCCATCACACTGACACTTCAACAAACAGATTTAACACACCGAGTCTTTTTGCTGCGTCTAAACTATCATACTCAGCTTAGGCATGATTTATCGAATCGAAAGTGGTAGCTAAAGCATTCATTAATCTCTTCACTGCCCAAGGGCTCTCCTAAATCGAATAAAGTAGTCTATAAGCATCAAGAATCAACATAAAAAATACATCATCAAACTGAAGGACTTAATTCTGGCTTTCACAATACAACCACTAAGCAGTATCACACCAAAAAACAAAAAGATACATATACAAAAGGCTACTCATCACTCCACCACAATACTGAAATCATGTTAATCAATATCTATCACTTATTTATCGTCAAACATCCCCCAGACTCCATTCAGGGTGGCCGTGACTGCAATACCAATAGGTCTCTCAATCAGCAAGTTTCGCATGAAATCTGTTCATGGTTACCTCCTCTAGGATTATGGCGCCTGGCTATAGATCGTGAGACGGACTTCTCATCTTACATTCCAAATGCCTGTCACACCTACACCAGTGGAAGCACCACAGGGTGGGGGCGTGTCACTTTTCCAGTTCCTCAGCCTGACTGATCAGTTGTACAGCTTCAGGACTCGTCAAACACGGCCTGAACATCTACAGTAAAGCTGACCTATTCATGTCAGGAGTTTGTAAGTCGGTTAACACAGTTCATTCGTTTACAACTCATCAATACTTCTGTGCATAACTCCCCAACGCCCTTACTCATATAACCTTTTTCTTTAGAAATGCCATGGAGCAAAAACACTCATTTGTCAACCTCCCGACGAAATAAAATCATCCTGCGTTGGCTGGAGTCAAAGAGAAAGTTCCTAAATCTCTGCCTCAACGTTTATATAATTTTTAATCCTTTTCCTGTGGTTGGTTTGTATGACTCAAATTAAGCTGTCTAATGTTGGCCGGAACAAAATGCCGTTTCATAATTCCCAGCCAAAGGGTTAGTGTTCGTGTTTGTTGCAACAGATTACATTATCACCACAGAAGTGCGAGGAAGACTGGCGGTGCCGACAAAGTGTACTTTATCAGACCAATACAGGTGGTGGTGGTATTGCTGGAACTCCTTTAATGGTGCTGATAGTACTGTAGTTGTGGTGGTAATGGTGGCTGGGCCTGTTTTGGTGGTGTCGGAATGTAAAATCTGCACCACCATACGGTACTTTGTTGCAACGGGGGATAAATACCTGCGGTGAAGGTAACAATGACTACAGGTGAAAGTGACAGACCTAACTGATGATACAGGTTATAATTAATGACTATCGCTATAACGTGTTTTTTCCTAACTAAAGATCCCTAACCTCCTTCAGCTCAGCTGATGGCCAAGTGTAGTCGAAGTGGAGGGTTGATATGATTAGTAATCAGGGAGACTCATTCCCTACCTCATAACTATGGATCGTCGAATTTCATGTACCCACGATTTAGTTTCCAAGTTCAAGGAAAGACCAAATTCCGGCAGGTAAATAAAAAAAATAAAAAATTGCCTAATCGACTGCTCGTCTGATGGCATTTTTCTTTATTCTCGGTACCACTACACGATTTCATTCATTCATTCACATAAGGAAGGTCCTATCGTAGTGAAGAGATTATAGTCAGCTGCTAGTGAGGGTGTTAGTGTAACTGCTGTGTCTATGGAGATATTGATGATATGGTGGTATTAAGTGGTGATATTAACACCTGCTACACTATTCATCTTCACAACACCCTCACCACTCCCACTCATGCGCCTGGTAATATTAACACCTGCCACACTATTCATCCTCACCACTCCCACTCATGCGCCTGGTGATATTAACACCTGCCACACTATTCATCTTCACAACACCCTCACCACTCCCACTCATGCGCCTGGTAATATTAACACCTGCCACACTATTCATCTTCACAACACCCTCACCACTCCCACTCATGCGCCTGGTGATATTAACACCTGCCACACTATTCACCCTCACAACACCCTCACCACTCCCACTCATGCGCCTGGTGATATTAACACCTGCCACACTATTCACCCTCACAACACCCTCACCACTCCCACTCATGCGCCTGGTGATATTAACACCTGCCACAATATTCACCCTCACAACACCCTCACCAACTCCCACTCATGCGCCTTTGCACAACAGTCTGACCAGTCCGGGATGCTATGGAGATGTTGGTGATACTGGTGATGGTGACTGATGCTACTGGTGGTTGTAACTGGTGATATAAACTATTCCTACATATTTCCCTACCAAAAGCCAACTACCTGTTCACCACTGCCACAACACAAATCTAAACAAGAGGTGGTTATGTCACACCTGAAGTGGACCACAATCACCAACACGCCACATAAACTCACACACACTGATTCTGGATCCACTGTCCTGCCAGGCTCAGAAGTTCGCTTGCTGTTTCACTGCGTCTATTTCACACACAGGACACGTCCGTAACTTTTCTTCCTAACGCAATATAACAAAGAGAATCATCAACGGCCAAAGATTAATTCCATGTCTCTCTCAGGTTAAGATTATGAGCCACAAGAGGAAAGTGAGAAACAGAAGAGGTGAAATAGAACGCAAACTTTTGTCCCCGACCTTTTAGTACAATGTGACCCGTTTACCTTCCTAGCACTCACTGTCACTTGACACTGATGCCTCACTGTACCACCACAACAATGATTTTGTGTGTGTAAAACACTGATGCCTCACTGTACCACCACAACAGTGATTTTATATGTGTAAAACACTGATGCCTCACTCTATAACCACAACAGTGATTTTATAAGTGTAAAACACTGATTCCTCACTGTATAACTGCAACAGTGATTTTATATGTGGAAAAGAAGTGCCAGTGAACATATCATGAGAGAGAGAGAGAGAGAGAGAGAGAGAGAGAGAGAGAGAGAGAGAGAGAGAGAGAGAGAGAGAGAGAGAGAGAGAGAGAGAGAGAGAGAGAGAGAGAGAGAGAGAATCATAACAACTGGGTGTCAATCAGTTCACCCTGACGCATTGCCAGGCCTCTCACCCCATCTGTGCAACAGACAGACAGACACAAGTGGTTGGTGGTTGTTAGGTCAATGAGGGTAATAATCGTGTCACTCAGGGGGGCAATTACATCAATGGGGTGTTATTAGTGACGTCAGCAGTGAGGGTTGTAGTAGGCCTGGTTTGTCGTTACATTCTCTCCAACTCAGGACGATGTTAGTCAAGCATGGACCGTCGCCTCGTAGTGAAGGGGTTACTGAAAGCTATACCTCACCTCTCAGTTCAAAATGTCTTTCATATTTTGAATAAAATCGTCTGGAGACGCCAAGAATAATACTGAAGACGTCAACTGCCTTTAGTGGTTAACTTGCTACTGGAATGATACTTGTGGATGGGAATATTCAGTCTCAAAGTAAAGTGTCCATGCTAGTTTTTCTTGGCGGTCTAGTGTGTCCACTCTTTCCTGCTAGTTGTTGAGCCTACTGAGCCTACTGTGTTGAAACCCCATCATCCCTTGGTAAGCGCTGAAAGTACTGAATAAAACAAAAACTACCTTGCACTGTAAACCTTCTACCTGGGTATCCTTGTCTTATTCTGTTAAGCCATATTCTTAAACAAGGACTGCTGAGTATGAACCAGTCGGTCTACTGCAGTTAACTTATTTCCTTATGTTCTGATGGACAGTTACGGACAAGAATCTTTTCATTTTTTTTTCTCCCCAACAGTAACGAAAGTCTGTCCTAATATTCCGAAAAGATTGACGGGTTCTGAGGAACGTATTACTCTATTTCAAAAATCTTTGTTCGCCGTCCCGTCATTGATCATCCTGATGTGAATCGATATCTAATATACTATAGCAGTAGCCGTGTGTGTGTGTGTGTGTGTGTGTGTGTGTGTGTGTGTGTGTGTGTGTGTGTGTGTGTGTGTGTGTGTGTGTGTGTGTGTGTGTGTGTTTTGGGCAGCCGAAACTACGCATTCAAATCGCACCAAAATTGGCACAGAAATTGCAAAAAATTCGCTGACGTGAAAAAACTTGGTCCCATCACGATTGAAAAACATTTACTATATTTAATGAGCGATCACATTTTGACCTATGCGCCCGGCATAGGATCCGTAGAATTTTTTGCCCACAAGTACAACTAAAGTATTTCGGACTTGCGTTCGGACAACTTGGGTTCCATTCCCGAAGCTGCAAATAACACGATCAATTGGTTAGCTGCAAAAAATTCAAGTCACAACGTTACACTAGAACAGCATATAAACGCGAGAGCCCTCCGCAGGAGCACGTGCGAGGGGCCCGAAGGCCCACGAGCACTTGTTTACGAGTATACCTATAACTGTACTTCCTAAAAGATGTATGAACATCATGTAAATAAATAAATCAATAAAAAAATAAACGTAAGGTTGGGAACAGTGTTAGGAAATCTACCAACCTAACGAGAACACGAGCAAACGCGCAGGGAGAAACTATAGCGATTCTAATGAGAAACATAGTTAAGAAATTCCCCCAAACAACAAAAGTACAGTCTAATAAATTCCAAAAATTAAAGCAGGTAATTCCAAGTGTACATAAAATCTGCACATAATAAACACTACACTGGTGGATGGAAGGTAAGCTGGCCAGTAAATGTCAAAGAAAAATCTGTGAAACTAGAGAGGCGGGAGAATGAAAGCACAGAGACCCGGCCCTTGCTTTCCCTTCCACCACCACTGTCAGCTTCTGTTTTACCCTTCACTGCATCTCCTTTATCCCCCCCCACCCCTCCTACCCTCATACTCTCTCTCTCTCTCTCTCTCTCTCTCACCTACCATTACGGCCACACTGCAACAGCATCCAGCTCATCTCACCTGAAAATAAGAAAGAAGAAAACATTTCAGTAGTTGACAATGGACAGAGTACAAACTCTCTCTCTCTCTCTCTCTCTCTCTCACACACACACACACAATCCTCCTCACCGATCTCCCTCTTGCATTCTCCTTCCATCCGTACTCTCACTTTCGCCTCCCTCTCATGACCTGCTCTCTCACTCTCTCTCAGAACCTGCTCTCTCATTCACTGTCCAGTCTGCCCCATCCTCCCTCACCTCTAACCTTTCCAACCTTACCCAGCATTCACGAGTACCTCCATCCCACACCTTCAACCATCCTTACACTCCCCTCCTATCCACTCAAGTATATCCCCCTGCCAAGCATCCCCTACCCTCCGCCATGCCTACCCCTCCCAAGCACCCCCTACCCTCCGCCACGCCTACCCCTTCCAAGCATCCCTACCCTCCGCCATGCCTACCCCTTCCAAGCTTATCTACCCCCCCCCTCCATACTTCACCTACTCCCCTCCAAAGTTATCCCTTCCAAGCCAGACAACCCCCTCCAAGCACCCTCCCCTCCCCCTCCGTACAAGCAGGCAATGACCACTAATAACCAAGCCAGGACGGGAGGCCAACCAAGTCTATAATTACAACCACTGCCACACAGATCAAGTGCAGTCGCAGCTGACGCCATGTGTGAACCGAAGGGGTGGCAGGGGAAGGTGGTGAGGACAGGCAGGCAAGCAGGTAATGCAGGAATACAACAGGATAAAGGCTGAAAGCATGCATGAACCGCAGGGGAGGCAGGGAAGACGGTGGGGCTAGGCTAAATGAAAGGCAGAAACTAGGTTTGACAGGCAGGGACTGGGAGGTGAGGTGAAGCACAGGCTAGGAGTGCAAGTTAAGGAAGAGGTGAGGGGACGGAGAAAGGAGAGTGAGGCCAGGCGAGGGTAGATGCGATGGAAGGTAAAGGAAGGGAAGAGGGGTGAGGTCAGGCACAGGTTAGGCAGACAGGCAGGCAAGGAGGCAGGCAGGTTAAGGCAAGGGTTCAACCGGATTGCTGTACACAAAAACTAGAGTACAGGCCATAGCACAGGCACATAACCCACGTGCAGAGGTCACACAACATCCCGCCTTCCTACTGTGCTCAACTTAACATACGGGCCAAGTATTCATTGAGCATCTTAACACAGTGACCCGCTATACATTATATTCCTAATTTCTCCCTCGAGACTTAGCACACACGACAAGTATTTATAATCACTCCAACACCTTCAACACGATGCTTTCTTATTAATCCATGCAATCTCCTGACGATGTAATTCAGCTCAACCCCTGTGGTGCGGTCAGACATAACGTCCCACCTCCCTAAACTGGTCCACTTATCATGCAGGACAGTATTCATGAACCATCTTAAAACCTTCATTCTGATGACGCGTTTTATTCATTCACCCATGCTCTTTCCAGGTGATTTTATTCAGCTCTGGGAGGCTTCTTGTACTGGAAAGGTAGACGAACACAATGTATAACTTGCCAGTTCGAGAAGTCTTTTCAAAGCTCGATAAAACAGCTTACAGAAGAAACAGCAAGAAAAAAAAAATGTAACTTGACTAAAAGGATTAATACAGTGACGTGTTTTTCTTACTATATTCTTACAGTCTTCAGACATTTTCTTCAGCAAAGGAAGGAGGTCAACGCAAACGCCCTTCCTAATACTGTGGCTAATTTAGCATAACAGCGGATACATTCATAACTTTAATCCCTTCAACACTTGTGCTCTTACTGTACTATCTCCGGACGATTTTAATCAGTTCAGCCCGTGTGGGCAGGCCGGTGGTTACATTTCCTTTCCTATTGTGGCAGATTTTGCGTATAACGAAAGTATAAATTACCGTAATTTTCTTAACTAATCCTTATTCCAAACATGTCCCCTTATCCTATATTATTTTCAAAGCCATTTAAGCTGGTCTTTTATTAACAAGCACCCAAGTCTGGTTGTGAAGTGCATGATGCGTGAGTGAAGGCAAAGGCTTAAAACGCCATTTTATAAACAACTGCAAGTTTACGATAATTCACACGTTTGGTTGTGATGCGTACGAAAGTACTGCACAGGCGAATCTATAAACAAATAAAACACATCCAAGCTCATGTACGTTTGCCAGTACGATCTGTGACGCTTCACCAATATGCTTGCTGTGTGTTTGTGTTCAGCAGTTATATCCAGGGAAGGCAGGGGTAAAGACCAATGTCTGTCCTCAGTTACGCGATGAGATGCTGTTAAGACTGCAAATTAACCCCCTCAAGCAGATACAGTTAACTACATTTTATTATCGTAATCTCCAGACGATTTTATTCAACCTGGGGAGACTTTCCAAAATGGAGGGGTTTTACATTAGCCCAATTTTCACAAAAGGTGTTTTGTATACTGAATAAATTAGTTTCGAGAAAAGAGAGCCAAATAAATATACAACATAACTGGACTGAACAGTTTAAAGCATACACAACAAACTTTACACAACTGAAGCGCAAGAGAGTTTATGCATATTACCCCTTGCTCGAGACTAATTAGTTACGGTACCCGTAGCTCTGTTATCGCTTATCACACACTGCCAGAGAAGGAAGGGGTAAAAAGGAACGTCATGTCTTGACATACGGGGGGCAAGATGCTGTTGGAGTGCAGATTACAGCTTAAACAAGTAATCTTAAATGCAACACAGACTCGAGAATTTTTATATTTCCCCAGGCCAGACCAATGCATCACCCCGTCTGTTTCGGCTCAGCAGTTATTACCACAGCAGGATGGAGTAATTACCAATGGTCGTCTTGAGTTACGCGCCCCGGGATGCTGTTAACTCCGTCAGCACGGGGACCTTTTTTTTATACTTTATTTCTTATTACCTCCATATATTATGTTCAACGATTCGATCCAACTGCAGTAGTGAAGGAATTAACTATGGCTATATCTAACCCCTCGAGGTTAGATAGAAGGAATCTCTAAAACTTAATAAAATCGTCTGGAGTTTGCATGAATAAAATATGACATCCTCGTGTTGAAGAGTGCCAAATATTAACATGCAATCTTGCACCCAGCTTAAGCTGAAGAAAGTTTACAAGTAGACTACGGTTCCTTGTTGTAGATCAATAAGTTACCTATTCTTTTCATTATTACCAAAGAAAGATGAAGTATGCGAGCAATGTCAGAGCCCGTGTTTATAAATAATAAGAAAGAACATTCTAACTCGTAAACTCTTCTCAGAAATCAAACTGTCTGGTTTTGATTTTCACTTTAACGTTAATGCCATATAGAATGTGAAGTCTTTGGAGGCTGTAAGAAAAGAGACAAAAGTGAAAAATGCAATTTCCTACACGACTTCAAGCTTAGGAAAGTTCATGAATACGACTCTAACTTTTGAATTAGGCGGGACGGGATGCTGTTAAGAGTGTAAGATAAAACATACACAAACAATCCCACACCCAAGTCAAACTCAAAACTTTTTTTCATTTTCTCAGACTACACCAAAACCTCTTCTGTTTTTGCTATTACATACTACGCTTAGATTATCACAAGCAATATTACACACAACTCTAGCTGAAGAATGTTTGTGAATGATTCCCCAGGCTAAACCAATACCTTACCTCTTCTGTTTTCCCTTTGCTCTTATTACCAGGGCAGGAAGGGTCAGAGAGCGATAACCAGTTTGAGTTACGAGGATTCATTTACAGCGGACTGGAATGGAGGTGGTGAGTATAGAGTGATGTGGAGTGATTAGGTGCAGAGCGGACTGGTGTGGTGTGGAGTGGAGTGGAGTGGAGTGGAGTGGAGTGGAATGGTGTGGTGGGGTGTGGAGTGGTGGGGTGTGGAGTGGTGGGGTGTGGAGTGGTGGGGTGTGGAGTGGTGGGGTGTGGAGTGGTGGGGTGTGGAGTGGTGGGGTGTGGAGTGGTGGTGTGTGTGTAGAGTTGGTATGGTGTGGCAGGTAGCGGGCGGGGTGAGGGAGGGCATACCCGTATCTGAGGTGCGTTGCCGCGGTACATACCATGGAGGTACCTACAGTCCATCGTCCCCCCTCCCCTCTCTCTCTCTCTCTCATTCACCTCCCCTCACACCCCCTCTCGCGACCGGTCTGGGTGGGAAGGTGGCGTCCTGCAGCAATTAAAGCCCAAGATATCATCGCTACCAGAGGGAAAGTGAAGAAATAAAGATGCTGCTGCAGATAATAATAATCGAGGCTGGTATTACTGCCAGGGAAAGCTAATTCAGTTGGAAACATCCATTTTGTGTAGACACAGTATAATGATAAAGGTTCAAGCCGAGCAGAAACTGATGTATCTTCACAATAAACACAATTTTCTGTAATATGCGTACAGGTATAATTTCTTTCATATTAATTATTATTTCAAATTAATTCAGAACATTCACTAAGATATAATTATTATAGTCATTCTTGCCATCTCTGGACGATAATACGCAACTAAAGAAAGTCCTTTCGTACTGATGGAATTAATGGTGGCTACATCTAACCCCTCTAGTTCTCTTCTGAACACACACAAACGTCTGAAATTAGCAAGAAGGAAATGTAAAAGACGTTCCGGCTGAACAGGTATTATCAGAGAAAGCTAGTTCCTTCTGGAGAGACCGTAACTTTCTTAACATATAAAGTTCCACCAAAACAAATGAAGACAATGAACTCTTTCAATACGATGACGTCTGTAATATTTTGTTCTCACTATCGACACACTATTTAGTTCAACTTAGGAAAAACTCCACTTCCTTGAAATATCAGATATAGTATTCAATAAGCCTCACATTACAAGAGTTTTTCTTTAAGCTAAATGAAAGAAAGCAAGAAGCAACACATGTCGGTCTTTTCGAGGCTGCTTGTTATAAGGTAAACCATAACTAAACTAGTTTAGGAGTGGAAGGCAGAGATAGGAAAGACGAAGGCTCCAAAAACGACTGGACGCAGCAAGATTGGATGCGTACATTATCGTAGTGATCGGGGTGTCACGGGACCGAAAGTGCACAGGATACACCAAAACAAGGTTTTCATAATTATATACATCTCTTTACAGTATTTACAATATATACAAGTCACTTCACTGCAAACACTCCAGGGTCTCTGGTGATAACTAATAGGAATAATCCAGGGTCTCTGGCAATACTCCTTACTCCAGGGTCTCTGGTTCCTCGTACTCAACACAGGGTGGAACTCACTCCTGTTGCTCCTGACTGCCGGCTCGTTTCTCTCGTTTTCACGACAAAACACTCCCAGATCCCCTAGCATTTGGCCCAAAAGTCAGTGCCTCGAACATCTCGGTACAAAAAATAACACCTAGAAACAATACAGAAACGCTGAACAATCCTTAATGACTGAATAACACGAACCCTTACAAGATAAACCCATTCTGGAAATCTGAATCACAATGTACCCATAACAAAATTAGCCCATACAGTCTACTAAATATTTACAGCCTATCTTAGTCGTCGACACGGGGATAATCACGTTTGGAATTACTACCAGAGAAGGTACCGTAATTAATTTGGAGAGAAATTTTCGGCACAGCTACAACGATTAAGAAAAGCCGAAGTCGTGCCAACACTGTGTCGTTACAGTAAGTAGTCTTTCAACATATAGGTACACTTTGTGTTCAAGGGAATAATCATGTATTTAAAAAATACATGCATAAAAAAGGTAAATAAATGTGTTAATGAATCTCTTAAGTTGACAAGAACACGACACCAAGTACGACCCCAGGTGACTAATATGACAGGATTGGCAGATGCAGGAGTGAGGTGAATGTGTGATGCTGCCAGGTCGTGTGGGAGATCACCGTCTGACTCTACACTGACATCAACCTGACGCATACCAACACACATCAATGCCAAGGGGTCGTACTCATAAAGGATCTTAGCCAATGTTTCTGATAAACAGATCTAATACAGTTTATCATTTTGAGAGTAATACTGCAAGGTTGTACTGATACTTTAACATTCACTCTAGATTCACTCAGACAGCACATGTGTCTTGTAACTATCGGTGAAGGTAATATTATAAACAAACATTCTTACACACCGCTTCAGCTCAATAAAGCCTATGAATACGGGTCAAAGGTACGAAGGGGTCAAGGAGATTGGTAAAGCCGGGTTGTGTAGGTGACTGACTATAGTGGGACGAACGTTATGCATACCAAACCAAAAACGCTCCGACGCCATATTCACGGTCAAGTATTTCCACCTCGAGCGGGGTGCGGGAAGGGTAACCCCTGCCCCCAGTTTCAATACTACGGGCATAAGTCAGTTCCTGGACCTGGTCACCGTGGTTACCATACGGGGTGTCTGCAAGCACAAGTATGCACATGGACGCAACCATTACCATCTGGCCTCGTATTTACCATCTTGACCAATTCAATCCCATGACTTATTTTTTTACTCATCTTTGTTGCCTTCAGACATTTTACGCACTCGAGAAAAGTCTCTTGTACGGAAGGGGTCACGGAGGCAACAGCTAACCTCTCCTGTTCGAAAGTATCTCGTAAAATGAAATAAAATCGTCAACAGGTGGCAAGAATAAAATAATTAATGTTACCGGACTGAAAGGGTTAACCAATCTGCAAGATAAAGTTTCCTCAGCAGACTATTGTTAGAAAAATAGTCCCCCCCCCCCTCCCTCTCTCTCCCCAATCCAGTCACTGGTGTGGTGGTGTGTGTGGCGTGGCAGGGTCAGGCAAGCCAGCTAGAACGGTGACGGACGCGACCACACCTGCCGGAAAACTGAGAGGTGCCGCTGACTACTGACTGACCCCCAGGACATACCCACCATCCTGTACGCACCACACACACACACACACACACACACACACACACACACACACACACACACACACACACACACAGCAAACTGTCCGATGCTTTACAATTTTACTCTCGCTCTCAAACAACCTTCACACAAACCCACACACAGCTACTGGAACACTGAAATAAAAAAAGACAAGCGCAATTCTTCGCATATCATCACCATTATCAACAGCACCAATCATCATCATCATCATCATCACCGGCACCATTATCAAAACAGCTTTACTTTCCGCTAACAAATGAGGTGGGAGGATCCAAACAGGGATAGCAGAAGCACAAAGG
>NC_137059.1:6657794-6692331 GCF_032717465.1 Coenobita brevimanus
TGGGGTTATGTGAAATAAAGCATCAACAAGCCTGCAGATGGGTCCAGCTTTCCACACCTCGGGTAGTGAGGGTGGGTGTGTGGATGCAAATTAGGGAATATGTTCAGATAATCATAACTTTGTGCTTTGGTAACGTGACACACACCACCTTTCCTGTTTCTCAATTTGCCTTGTTTCTTTATAACCCACTCTACCTAACTCGTGTCTCACCCTACCCTTCCTTGTCTAACCCTATTTAATCCCTACTTCGCTTTACCTCTCTCCTGCAGTACCTACTTCTTCCACATCTGACTTCACTTTACTTCACCACCCATACTTCTTAACTCTTGCCTCATCCAAGTTCTCGCCTACCACGTCCTCCTCCTCCTCACCTTTCCACTTTTTCGCCCTCCTATCCGTTTCCACTTTTCTATTTTCCTTTCACCCTCCACCTCACCAACCCTGCCTCACCTGCTCTCGTCCAGCCTCGCCTTTAATGCCCTCTTTCTCCTTCCTTTTCTGGTCTTTCTTCTTTCCATTATTTCGTTCTCATTCATTCTTCTCTCCTATTTCCCTCTTATCTTCTATCCATCGTTGTCTCCTTTTCTTGCATAATTCACTGTCCTTCCTGTTTCCTTCTGCCTCATTCCCTTTCATTTCTTCTTCCTCTCTCTCTCTTTACTTTTTTCTCTTTCATCCAGTTTCACTTTCTCTTTCTTTTTATTTCTTCTTTCCTCTTCCCCATTTTGCTCCTTTCTTTCATTCCTTCTTCCGTTCTTCATTCCCTTTCTTTCATTCCTTTCACTTGTTTCTCACCTTTTCCTCTATCTTCCCTTTCTTTCATTCTTTCTCTTACAGTTTCCTAAATTTCTCCTCTCCCATTTCTGAGCTTCTCCTCACCAGTTCCTTACTTCTCTAGTAGCTTTCAGTCTCCACCCAAACCTTCCCTTATATCTGACTCATGGAACACGTATCAAATTATAACCCACTCATTAACACCCAAATTCAAGATGCCTTTTTTTTTTTTTTTTTTTTTTTTTTTTTTTTTCCACTCCTCTGTACTTGCATCCTCTCACTTTTTAGCTCTTTCTCATTCATGATTATTCTCTTCTATGCCGTATGGTTTCACTTTTTCCCTGCACCCTAATCTTAACTTCCCCAACTCCCTCCCATTATCCTTCTTCCTGTTCCTTCTATACCTTACTGCTTTGATTCTCTCTCCCCTGGCTAACTTTTCCTTTCTCATTCCATCACTTTCTCTTTCACATCCATTTCTGATATTATGTCTCTAGTCCTCACTGCTCTGGCCCTCTCCCTCCCTCCTCCTCAACCTTTCCATCTCTGCCTCACTTTCTCCTATCCTGTCAACTCCCTCACTTTCCCTCCCTCTTTTTCCGCACTCTAACCTTTTCTTATATTCCTCTGATCTGAATCTTTCCTTTCCATCTCTTAACCTCTTCAGCATCAAGGAAGTCATACAAAAATTCTCCTAATGCCTACCTGATGATTTTTGTTCAGTTCAGGGAAGGAGCCAAGCAAGTCTGAAAAGCTAACGCCTCCTGTTAAAAAAGTCTTAAAATGCCAAAACTAAAATATAAATGACGCCGTCGTAGTGACCTGGTTAACACCTTCACTACGAGGAGTCTGACATAAGCTGAATAAAATCGTCTAATGGTAGAACAAGAACAGATATTACTACGCTGAGGGTCTTAATGGAGACTGTTTCTAATATTTTTTACGAGGTCTTCCTGAACGCGAATAAATTTGTTCGGCGGCAGCATGGAGACAAAGAACGTCATCATACTAAGGCAATTTGTTTATATCGTTTCTTATGTCTTCGCTGTCAGAGGTCTTCATATAACAAAAAAATCACCTGGCTGTAGCAAGAATTAAGTGTTAAAAAGACGTCCTTGTACTGAATTCGATAAGACAATTTTATTCTGATTAAATCCTTTAGTATTTCTTGCATTACCTCTTCTTTTCTTCGTCCTCCCTTTTAATTAATCTCACTCATTTATCTCCTTTCCCTTCTCCCTCCCCTCCTCCGGTTCCTCACTCCCTTCTCTTCCTTTCTGTCTCCCTCCCACCGTGCCTTCGCTATCAGCCTCCTTTCACCTCCACAGGAATAATTTAACACCACCTCTTATTTTCAGGAAAGTCACCACCTTTTCGCTGTCTTCGTCACATTTAACCCCTTGAGAAACTTTTACTTATTTCCATGTAACTATTAAGGTCAGAAAAATCTTTCGCTCTGAGAAACATAAAAACGATTTCAATAAATGGAAACTAAGCAAAATAAATACCTGTCTCCTGTTCCAGCTAACGCCAAACGATTTTATTTAACTTAAGAGAAACTCACCGCAGCTAAAAGGTTAGTTCCAACACCAAGAGGCGTCTATCCAAAGCTGAATAAAATCGTCAGCCGCTAGCATGGACAAAATATATATAAGTAAGTCCTCGCAGTGCAGAGGTTAACGCATGTATTTTATCCCCTATTTTCATTCTATAAAAGCTGAATCTCTCTCTCTCTCCACCCCTACTTTTCTTCTGTTCACCTAAGAATGACCTTCACATTGCTTACTGCTTCATTCATTACCTTCTTTTAATATATTTTCCTTTATTCATACCGTGTTTCAATTTTTACTTTCTTTTATAGTTTTGTTTATCCACACCATGCTCTACCCCTCTCCATTACACTATCCTTTAATCTATCTCCATCCCCTAGTTCCTCCTCTCAACCCTCAGTTATACTCCACCCTACCCCACTTTTCCATCCCCTTCCCTCCTCTCCCTAACTCACTCCCTCCCTTACCCCCACTTCCACCACTCAGCTAAGAGCATCGAGTATATAATTACTTAATTTTTTAAACAGCGAACAAGAAGAGGTATGAGGTAGGTGGGGGTGAACTGGTGTACGTGGGGGTGGGAGGCTGTGTGGGGTAGGTGGAAAGATGGAAATGACTTTATGCAAGAGGGTGGGTTGGTGGCAATGTTGAGTAGGTGGATAGCTGGAATGAAGAAAAAGATTGTGTATGTGGATATAAGTGGGAGGCTGGCAGGTGGGCTGTGTACGTGATGGAGGGAAGCAGACAAAATAAGGCTGCTTAGGCATTTGAATAGGCTGAATACTTTACTATCCTTGTTTAGGACTCACACAGGACAGATACCTAAATTGTCCTACATCAAACATCATCGAAAGAACCATTTAATTTAATTCAGGTATTTCTAAACTTATTTTTGATCCGCTGATCCTGAATTAAATGCTTTGTACTCCTTCGTGTATTCGGGAGAGCTTTATGTTTGAACTTTGACAAACAGCCTATTCTTATCGGATACTTTTGGGGATTTGGTGTGGAGATAATAGTGTGGATTGCAATATGAAATGGGTGTGTGTAGTTTGAGCGTCGGTGTGGGTAGGTCGGTGGGTGAGGTGTAGGAGGGTGTAGATGGAGTGGAGATAAGTGGGTAAGGTGAGTGGGAGGAAGCGAGGATGGGATCTTGTAGTGAGTGGATGTGGGTGGATGGGTAATACAGTATATAGACTAGGATAAGTGTAAGCGTGATGTGGGAGTATGTTGGTACGAGTGAGTTCACGTGTATAGGGTGAGAAAAACGAATAATGACACGTGCATGAATGGGACAGGACTGTGTGGGCAGAGATCAATGCACGTGGGTGGGATGGGAACATGAACAGACTGAGTGCATGTGTGTTGCGGGTGTGTGGGAGTAAGAGGGATGCTGTGGGTAGGTGTAGAATATGGGTAGGTGTAGAATATGGGTAAGGGGAGTGCTTGGGTGAGAGGTGTGTGGGTAGTGGTGAAGTACGTGGGTGGAGCATTTGTGGGAGGTAGGGAGTCATAGAATGTATAGTGGATGCAAGGGAAATGGAAGTTAAGGAGGGGAGGGTGCGTGAAAAAATGGGAGTACATAGAGGGGAAAGCATGTAAATAAGAGTGGAGTGAGGTTATGAGTGTGAGGAGGAGGGCTGGATGGGAGTGTGGGTGAGGTAAGGGTATAAGATGGATGAGTAGGTATATGTGAGAGAACAGAGAGGTGTGTGTGTAAGGGAAGTAAGAGTTTGTGAAGTGTGTGTGTGTGTGTGTGTGTGTGTGTGTGTGTGTGCGCGCGCGCGCGCAGTATGAGTATGAGAAGGGTGGGTGTGTGAGAGAAGTGAGTATGTGAAAGACAAGTATGTGAAAGACAAGTGTGCAAATGACAAGGGATTATGAAAAGGGTAAACATGAGTACAGTGACAGCATACGAGAAGTAAGTGTGTGTAGTGGCAGCAGTGGGTTGGGTGGGCCGGGTCACACAAACAGTCGGTCATGTAACGTCTGGAACGAATTAGGCGGCCACAAGACTGGATGACTTTAATTGCCCGCACCATAAATAATATCAAGACAAACGGGTACCACAATGCCGGCTAACCTTTGCTTATTCTCTTTCCAGCTGACTCTTACCTGATTGTTAATACAGCCCATACTTTTCAGTGATAAGTATAATGAAAATATAAAAGGTACCTTCCACAAGTGTATTAAACAAACAGAATATATCTAACCCAAAACTCGCTAATTATGAACACCTTCAAGCAACATTTTTCTTGAGGGTAATCAATGTATTGACGGAGTGGAACTAATGATAATAATAATAATAATAGTAATCCATCCATCCATCATCCAATCCTACGTTGCCCTATGAGGAGTGTAGGAGCCCGAGGCTAGGCAAGTTGGTCCTGACATTTAAGATGAGTGAAATAGCAGTAGTAGTAATAGTAGTAGTAGTAGTAGTAAATAAATAATAATAATAATAATAATAATAATAATAATAATAAATAATAATAATAATAATAATGAATAAATAATAACAAGACCTGACAGGAGAGGAATATGAGCCAGAACGACACCAACGTATAAAGCAACCAACCAAGAGAGGGTTGGGTGAGGTTAGCCGGAGAGGTGAGTTGGTGACAGGACCAAGACAGCGCGAGAAAGTGCAGGTGACGACTGTGGGAGCAGGAGAAAGCAGACATAATACAGGAAAAGAGATACCAGACAAACAGAGGAGAAGAGACCACACAAGAGGGAAAAAGATTAAACATATATAAATATATATATAAATACATATATAAATATATAAATATATGTAATATATATAAATATATACCGTATATATATATATATATATATATATATATATATATATACCGTATATAAATATATATATATAAATATATATATATACATAAATACATATATAATGTATAAATATAAAAATATATAAATATAAATATAAATATATAAATATATAAATATATATATAAATATAAAAATATATATATAAATATATATAAAAATATATATATAAATATATATAAAAATATAATTAAATAAATATATATATAAAAATGAAAAAATATAAATATATATATAAAAATAAAAATATATATAAATATATACATAAAAATATAAATATATAAATATATACATAAAAATATAAATATATAAATATATATATATATATATATATATATATATATATATATATATATATATATATATAAATATAAAAATATATATATATAAAAATATAAATATAAAAATATAAATATATAAATATATAAATATATAAAAATATATATATATAAATATAAATATATAAATATAAATATATAAAAAAATATATATATAAATATAAATATATAAATATAAATATATAAATATATAAAAAAATATAAATATATAAATATAAATATAGAAATTAATAAAAAAACATTATAAATATATATAAAAATATAAATATATAAATATATATATATAAAAATATAAATATATAAATATATACATAAAAATATAAATATATAAATATATACATAAAAATATAAATATATAAATATATATATAAAAATATAAATATATATATATTTATATAAATATAATTATATAAATATATATATATAAAAATATAAATATATATAAATAAAAATATAAATATATATAAATAAAAATATAAATATATATATAAAAAATATAAATATATATATATAAAAATATAAATATATAAATATATATATAAAAAATATATAAATATATATATATAAAAATATCTCAATATATAAATATATATATAAAAATATAAATATAAAAATATATATATAAAAATATAAATATAAAAATATAAATATAAAAATATATATATAAAAATATAAATATATAATATATATAAAAATATAAATATTCATTCATTCATTGCCAGACGCCATGTATCCCAAACGGGGTGGCCAATGGCTTAGAGTTAATTGTTTTACAGGGAGGGGCACTAATTCTCCACCAACCCCAATTGACACGTAGGGATGCCAACAGCATCTGGTGTTCCCAGGCGGTCACCCATCCAAGTATTAACCAGACCCAACGTTACTTAACTTCGCTGATCGGACGGGAAGCGGTGTACTCAACGTGGTATGGCCGGTATTACTTATAAATATATATATAAAAATATAAATATATAAATATATATATAAAAATATAAATATATAAATATATATATAAAAATATAAAAATATAAATATATATATAAAAATATAAAAATATAAATATATATATAAAAATATAAAAATATAAATATATATATATAAATATAAAAATATAACTATATATATAAAAATATAAAAATATAACTATATATATAAAAATATAAAAATATAACTATATATATATATAAATATAAAAATATAACTATATATATAAAAATATAAAAATATAACTATATATATATAAAAATATAAATATATAACTATATATATATAAAAATATAAAAATATAACTATATATATATAAAAATATAAATATATAACTATATATATATAAAAATATAAATATATAACTATATATATATAAAAATATAAATATATAACTATATATATATAAAAATATAAATATATAACTATATATAAAAAAATATAAATATATATATATATAAAAATATAAATATATAACTATATATATAAAAATATAACTATATAAAAATATAAATATATAAAAATATAAATATATACCTATATATATAAAAATATAAATATATATATATAATTATATATATAAATATATATATAAAATGATAAATATAAATATATATATAAAAAAAAAAATAAATATATAAAAATATAAATATATAAATATATCAATAAAAATAAAAATATATAAATATATATATAAAAATATAAATATATAAATATATATATAAAAATATAAATATATAAATATATATATAAAAATATAAATAAATATATAAATATATATAGAAATATATAAATATATATATAAATATATAATATAAATATATATATAAATATATACCGTGTATAAATATATCAATATAAATATATATATAAATATATAAATTTATATATAAATACATATATAAATGTATAAATATAAAAACATATATAAATATATAATATAAATATAAATATATATATAAAAATATAAATATATAAATATATATATAAATATATAAATATATATATAAATATATAAATATATATATAAATATATAAATATATATATAAATATATAAATATATATATACAACTATAAATATATATATAAATATATAAATATATATAGAAAAATATAAATATATATATAAATAAATATATAAAAATATAAATATATATATAAATATATATATATATAAATAAAAATATAAATATATAAATATATATATAAAAATATAAATATATAAAAATATAAATATATAAAAAAAATAAAAAAATATATATATAAAAATATAAATATATAAATATATATATAAAATATAAATATATATAAAAATATAAATATATAGAAAAATATATATATAAATATAAATATAAAAATATAAATATATATATAAATATAAATATATATAAATACATATATAAAAATATAAATATATATATATAAAAATATAAATATATAAATGCATATAAATATAAAAATATTTAAAAATATAAATATATATATAAAAATAAAAATAAAAATATATAAAAATATAAATATATCAAAATATAAATATATAAATATATATATAAAAATATAAATATATAAATATATATATAAAAATATAAATATATAAATATATATATAAAAATATAAATATATGTATATATAAATATATATATAATAATATATATATAAATATAAATATATATATAAAAATATAAATATATATATAAATATATGTATATATAAATATATATATAATAAATAAAAATATATATAAATATATATAATAAATAAAAATATATATATAAATATATGTATATATAAATATATATATAAATATGTATATATAAATATATAAATAATATATATATAAATATATATATATATATATATATATATATATATATATATATACATAGAGAGAGAGAGAGAGGGAGAGAGAGAGAGAGAGAGAGAGAATTATAGTTTAAGACAGTAGACATAAAACGGCCAGAAGCAGCTGAGACTAAAGCCGGAGTAAGCCTTGGAAGACCAGGATGTTGGAGGGTCTGAACCTAGGCTATGTAGTGTAGATCAGTTAAGCCATGGCCCAGATAGTGCTGTCTGGCCCGTAGATCACCCTACGTACCCGACAGTATCTTACATTATACAAAAACCTCCGACCACCTTCTTACATGCAAACCTTAGTGCTTTAGCGCAAGGCCTTCCGCCACAGAACTATCGAGGACACTGGGAAACGAAGAGTCAAAAGATGATGAAGGGGAAACGAGAAGGAGGAGGAGGTAACCAAGAGGAAAGGAGAACAATGGAGATGGAGTGAAAAGGTAAGAACTAAGAAAAAAAAATTGAGTCGGAAACTGAAGGAAAAGACAAACAGCAACCCTACAGGAGGTCGGATAGGAAGACAAGTACACCCACCCTCTCATTAGCCACCTAAGTCCTTAATTATACTCCTTCTATAGTTCTAAGTTGTACACAAGATTCCTTCATTCACACAGCCACCAAAATTTCACAACAAAACCAGACAAAACGTAGAGGTGATACAATACGAAAAACGAAAATATACCTGATAATAATTCACTGGTTATGGAGACTTCTCTATATCGTTGAAGTTAACTAAGATCCATCACGAATTCCGTCCCTGGTGTGAGGGTGAGGACAACTACCCCACCTCACTCATTAGGCATCAGGACGAGACTACAATACATCATTACCAGGATCACCACACTCACTAATTTCTCTCTCTCTCTCTCTCTCTCTCTCACACACACACACACACACACACACACACACAAGAAGTCATAGATTCTAGCCACCTTATACCGTCCCACATGACTGACTGGAATTTGTAGCCGGGGATTCACATCTATGTTCAATTTGCTTTAGGAAGGACACATTCTGCAGGCGTTCACCTTTTTCTTTTTTGTCACTTTGCATAATAACATCAAACATCTAAGAAGCTTTTGCGTGAAGATTCGCCATCAAACATCTGCAACAGTCTCACTTGCATTCCACCTCACAAATCTCTCCAATCTCCACCAGAAGATTATAAGCTTAAGAGATCGCCACAGTAGTAGAGGGGTTAATGGCGGCTGTATCAAACCCTTCCTGTTAAAAAAGCCTCTTCTAAGGTGAATATGAACATCTGCAGATCGCAAAATTTAAGACATCCTCAGGCTGAAGGGTTACCCACGCTTAAAGCCAAGTCTGATTTATGACTAACTGAAGCCCTCGGTCCCCCTGCTGGTCATGTTAAAGTTTTCCTCCTACATTGTTCATAGTTCATGGTCTTATCTTTCATATCAAACCTGTCCTAAGCTATACGAAAACCAGCCACGAAAACATGCAGGAATTCGTTGTGATTATTCAGCACTGCACTATGTTCAAGGTACTAACCAGATAATTGATATACGGTACACAGATTAAGAAACCGTTCTGTATCGGTACCATTTTTACTGAGAATGACAAAGCGTTTCGTTTTGCTGTAACTGCACCAGCGTCCATGGCAAGAACAAAGACGATATTCTCTGGTACCGTATTAATCTGAAAGAAGGGAAAAGGTCAAAAGCATAACTATATACCGGTATTTGAAAAACTGGTAACGACGGGATTAACAAATGCTGTACCGTGGTATTTAACTCCTATGCCAAAAATTTATCCATGGCCAAAAACAATCGCTTCAAGATACAAATAATAATACGCAACATAAACGGATTGAAGAGTTAATGGTGACACTGGCTTCCTATCCAGCTGCTATTTTTGCCTACTACTGCTCTCAATCCTCATCATTTACAAATAACAACAGCCGTCGCATCCAGTTATTCACGGTGCTCAAGCCTTCAATCCTTTCCTATATATGTCCAAATGAGTCGTCCTTCCACCACAGATTCCGCCTATCCACCCTAATATTTGCCACTCATATCGAGTTTAACGACCCAATGCCCTCCAGTTCACGTATACACAGTCCCCTCATCCTCCCTCCGTTTCTCCTTTGGTCTATATTATTGTTATATATATATAGGCTATTTTTTTTTTTTTGGGGGGGGGAGGGTCGTACCATGATATTTTCTCCGCTCGTTAGTCTGTCTGTCAACCTATATATATTGATGTGTGTCTGTCAGTCAAAAATCTCTCTCTTTACTAGCATTTAGTGTCTTAAAGAATTTTCTCTTTATGCTCTCTCTCTCTCTCTCTCTCTCATCCCAGGTCATGGCCGGGTAGTGTCTGCTGGGGGCGGATCCGGTAGTTCTGGATACTAAGAGAGGAGTTCTTGAAATTAGATATTGGTGGGAGTTGAGATGATCAGGAGACGAGGGGTTGGCAAGGTTAGAGGAAGGATGAACTGTGATTACAAGACATTAGACGGGTGTGTTAGGAGACAAAGAGTTAGGATAATTTATTTAAAAATATGTATTAGAAACATTTAATTCATTATTTATAATTATCTAAAAAATAAGGCTGGCAATATTTGGATAATATAACTCACTCTCAGTAGAAGAAAATCTCATGGTGTTAGTTTGTCTACGATAAGAGAGTTTCTCTCGACCATGAAAGAGTTAAGACAACACTTACAGAACTCCAGGACAGAACTGTTAGCATTATCAGAGGTAATACGACTTTATACATAAACAGAAGCCAAGACTCTTTGAAACATACGAAGGTATACGATCAAATCACATGGATAAAAATGTTTAAATCCAAACTACTTTGGAATAACTACAGACTCGTTAGAAATACTAATGTATGATATACAGACATATTGTGGCATACTATTACTGTGCCATCGTGTCATTCCTATCAGAGCACGTTAGACATGTTACAGGACACTTTTACCAAAACAGGGAGGAGAAAACCCGATGGATCATCATCATCCGCCTCTCCCACCCGCAGGTGGGGTGAGGTACGGTACAGAAAGTCAGGATGTGGAAGAATACGATGGTGGGAGAACTAAGCAGCAGCAGCCTAATGAAGTAGGTCACACACCCAGTCAATCACCATTCAAGCCCTCGGAATCTTGGCCCCACCTAAATGGTACACCTGCCCACACATACCTTCATAATTAACCTATCAGAGTCAACCCGACGATCTCTATCTATCTATTGCTAGACGCCATAATCCCGTAAGGGGTGGCTAAAACACACACACACACACACACACACACACACACACACACACACACACACACACACACACACACACACACACACACTCCTCGGTACAAAATTCACCCAACTAGCGCGATCCCTTGTCAGTTCCTTAGCCTTGTCAGTTTCCATACTTCTCATTCTCACATAATCATTTATCATTATCTACTCATCTCCTTGGCTTACCACACCTCCTCTCATCTTCAAACTCACTCACACATATCTTTTCAACACTATGTTTATATTATCCACTCTCTCCAAATGACGATATCATCAACTGCATGCACGCTCTCTTTAACTCTGTCGTCCACGGACTTATTTACTCCACATCTTTCAAGAATAACATTATTCTATCGACTCCCGCACTCCACACACGTTTTTCAGGAATCCTATCTCCACAACCCTAACTCTTGGCCTATCGTTTTCATGCCACACCAGAGTCTCATAGCCATAATGTTAGTGTGGATACTAATACTCCTTCATGTAATTATCTTGCCGCTGCCACACTCGAGACCTGTCTCGTATCAAGGTCTACATAGCATCAATCACTTTCAATCCCTGTGCCGTTCTGCTTTCCATTTCTTTGCACATATTTCTCTCTTTTATATCACTGCATCCAGGTACTTAAACTCGTTCACTACGTTATGCTACTCTCCTTTCGCGACAACGTCACCCTGGAAGGTCTCTCAACAACCATCACTTCAGGTTACTCCTACCTACATTTACTTTCAAGGCACGACACTCAGAGACATAACAAAACTACATCTCTCTCCAAAACTCCTGTTCATTAGATCGAAATACCGATGGACGAATTTATATTAAGAGAAAGCAGGCGAATTCAAATACCAGACAAATTGCTCCCAGTGGGTATCAAAGTTCAGAAGTTCACTAAGTTAATGAGGTATTCGGATAAAGGTAACGAGAGAGAGAGAGAGAGAGAGAGAGAGCATTAATGAAGTCATCCGAATAACCCCAACAAAACCTTCTGCACCTGTTGCCATTAACTAAGGGGAACAAATAAGAGGGTGGATGAAGGAACTGGTTTGACGTTGGTAATTGGTAGTGACGATTGGCAGCAACTATCAAGAACATGTCACTGCTAAATGTTAGGTTGGGTTTATTATGATAGATGGGTAGGGTCACACACACACACACACACACACACACACACACACACACACACAGCGCGAGTTTACAAAAGCAAAGCGAATGGTTGTAATGTGGTTAACCCCTTCACTCTGACGTATTATTCTGTTGTCCTCGCTGCCACTTGACATAATTCAATGAAGGGGCAGTTAAGGATATATCTAACCCCTTCAGTTCGAAAATTTCTCTAAAGTTTAGTAAAATGTCTGGAGGTGGCAAAAATATAAGTAAAAGTATGTCACAGTACAAAAGGTGTTAAATCGTTTCTGAATACGACCCGTGGTGTTCTACTCTTGGTCAAACCTGTTGGATAAAACCAGTCAGAAAAATACCCAGGCACGACTACCACCCGCCTCTTTATAACCGACATCCCTTGTTCCAAACTAAGAGGGATTTCGTTGTTTCCCGCGATTTATCACAAGTTTGTATTTATTTGCGACCATGTACTAAAGACGAAGACGACGACGACGATAATAATGATGATGATGACTGATTGTAACGAGGGTGAGACTGTATATCTACAATCATGGTCCTTAAATGAACACAGTACTAACCTCAATAATAATAATAATAATAATAATAATAACTAATAATAATAACTAATAATAATAACAATAATAATAATAATAATAATAACAATAATAGTAGACAATAATATCTTTTTCCAGGTAGCGCCAGACGGGTTTCTTCACAGTGTACAGACTCGCCCTTCCTCTCCAACTCTCGCACTTTACTTCTTCACTTCGTCTCTGGTTTCCCTATCCTTCCTAACACCACCTCACTCTCATACACTCTCTTAGCCATTCCCTCCTCTGCATTCGCTCCACACAACCGAATCACATCACGGTGTTTATGTTCTTCCTTCTTCCCTCATAAAAAGAAAATCTACAGAGAGGATGATGGTGACATATGTATGCAGGTCGCACTCCCTCTTATGGCTTTATGATATTTCAGCTCAAGGACATCATCTGTACTGTTTTCTTGATGTCAACAGACGATAATATTCAGCTTAAGAGAACTCCCTGACAGTGAAGCAGTTACTAAAGACTATATCTAAACCCTTCAATTCTGAAAGTCCCTCCTGAGCTAAACACATTTGTCTGGAGATGGCAAGAATACATTTTACAAGACTTACAGGGCTGAAGGAATTCCAGACGACATTCCCTCAACAAGGCCGAACAGCTCAGACGGCTTATAAACATGTTTCCTTCACAACATATGGACAAAGTTGAGAGGGCTGGCTGATGGCGGACTTTGTATGCACATCACACTCACTCCAAACTCCGTATTCCTTATGACATTTAATCCACAAGGCCGAAGCACCTCAAAGTGTTTGTATATATTGTTCCCACCACATAAAGGGAAGGCAGAGAGGGCTGATGGTGTGGTGTGTATGCAGGACACAATCACTCCTACGTGTTTATCCATGACCAGATTCACTAAAACCACCTAAGGATGCTTCTTAATACTGTATTTTCCCCACAACAAAGAGAAGGCAGAGAGGAGTGATAGTAACGTGTGTGCGGAGGTCTTAATCACTCTATACATTCTTATTCCAGACGACATTCACTCCAACCACAAGTGCTTACTATATATTTTTCCCACAATATAAAGCTATGACAGAGCTGACTGCTGGTGGTTTTATGTCTGCAGGTCACGTTCAGTCTATACATTGTTATTTCTGACTACAATCACTGCAACAACCTCACTATTCCCTTTATTTATTTATTTATTTATTGCACAACCTACAGCTAAGGCAGAGATGGCTGGTGGTGGCTTTATGTCTGCAGGTCAGAGTCAGTGTATACATTGTTATTCCTGATGCCAGCCACGCCACTTAGGGGGCCAGCCTGAATGTGTGCACCACAGCCCAACCCTGCCGTGTGTGTGTGTGTGTGTGTGTGTGTGTGTGTGTGTGCTGAGAGAGAGAGAGAGAGAGTGGGCACTAAACTGTTCCATGTCTCTCAGGCCAGTCATTCCACCTGTAATTATCTAAGCAGCCTTCACCTTGACCACCCTCACTCCTGATTCCCCCCTCATATGCTCCTCTTCGTACCCTCCTCCTCCGTTCCCTACCTTCAACCTCTCTTCCATTCCCTCTCCCCTCCTCCCACCCTCCGGTACCTGGATCCTCCCTACCATCCTTCAAACCTTCCCGCCGCCAGGTAGGAGACAGATGGAGTAATACATAATAATAACATACTTAATATTCTTCATTCAAACTCTAAACAAACACTTCCAGTCCTTTAACGTCTTGTGTGTTACTGCAGTGAACACAGAATGACAACTCAGAAAAATAAAATAAAACGAGGAAGGTTTATCATCACTAACAACAAAATCTGTGCACAATATACCAGTACCCAAGAATTTTTTGTTATGTACTGACAGTGTGTGCCTTGCCAATGATACGCCTGAGAAGTAAATGAACAGTACGGTAGTTTGATAAACTCTCCAATGTGACCACTACATACGTCCATCAACTGAGCTGAGAGGAGTTTGGGATCTTCAGGTCAGAATAAACGCGATGTAACCCCACCACCACCACCACCACCATTATCCTCTCCATCCGTCACCACCATAACTTCAATTATTCTTCTCTCTCTCTCCCCATTTTTCATCTCACATTCACTTCGCACATTCAGGACCTCCCACTCCTCCACTTAACACCTCCTCTCCCCTTCCATTTCATTTTATACCCCCATTTCTCCCCATCCCTTCCCACTTACCCTCCAGCCCCAACGTCCCTCATCTCCCCCATTTGTCTTCATGTCCTAACCTCACTTTCATTCCACCTTTTACACCCCACTTCCTTACTCTCCCCATTCCAGTTCTCCACTTTCTTTATCTCCTTTTTACTTCACGTACCTTCGCCCGAGCAGCGCTAACGTCCCTCCCGTCTCACACTACCACACTCGCCCACCTTTCTTCCCCACCCCCTCTTTACCTGCTTTCATATCCCATTTCGTCCCAACCCTCCCCATTTACCCTCCAGCTCTACAGTTCTTCCTCCTCCATTTCCCCACTTGTACCCAGCTCCTCCCCCTCCCACAGTCAAGGACACAAAACGACTCACACATCGCCACCTGACCTTGTACTGACCCTTCACAATGCACCCGCCTCACTTCTCTCTGCCAGATTCTGTGACGCTGATCTCTGCCCACACCACACACACCAGGTCTCTTCTTACTCTTACACCGACTGTTCTTTTCTTTTTTTTCCTCACATCATCTCCGTTTTTATTCCACCCTTCACTTCTGTTTGTTCTCCCTTACCTCCTCTTACACCATCTGCAAGAGTCTTTTGTTTTGGCATTACATAAAATTTCAAGGTAAGTTTCTCTTTCTCAACTGGCTGTAGATGGTTTGTCATAACTATAAAATCGTTTGGAGTTGGTCATAACAGTATGTAAAGCCTGTAATGCAAAACAGACGGTTAATCAATGCACACTGGGCGTCAATGGGGAGATCAATTTGCACACATTAACGTCCAGTCCCCCCCGATTTCTAAAATAAAGTCAAAATTATATTCGAGTTAGATACTGGTGAGAGAGAGAGAGAGAGAGAGAGAGAGAGAGAGAGAGAGAGAGAGAGAGAGAGAGAGAGAGAGGACGAAGTCAGGGGGTTGGGTGATATCAGATCAAAGTGCAGCGATAAAGGTGAAAACGACCCTACTGAACACAACATGAGAAGAGGGACGGGGAGGATGTGGAGAGAGGAGGGGGAAGGGGAAGAGAGATGGCGACTCGGTGGCTTGTTGGATTTGGTTCTTACCTCACATTCAAGAACGATGTTGCGTGGTGGGTTATACTCTAACAGCGATGGAAGGGGATGGAAGGAAGGGTGGACAAAGAATATAGGGTGAAAGCGAAGAGAGGAGATAACGGAGGAAGAAAATGAGGGTCAAAGAAAGTGGAAGAAGGGTAACAGGGATATGGAAAGGGGAGATAAGATAATATTTACTAGACAGCTACGGAAAGGAAGGAACAAACAGACGGAAGGACTGGTGCAACGGGAACAGAGGGAGGAGGGAGGGAGTAGGAGAGTGAATGGAGAAAACGGAAGGAACTAACGAAAGGAAAAACGAATACGAGAAAACTACACACATACTGAAGAGACTAAACAAAAACTGGAAAAGGAACTTAACAAAACTGGAAATGGAACTTAACAAAAACACAAGAACGAACACACAGGGACATATAAAATGAGAGGAACAGCCTGTGAGAAAGGAAAAGAGAGGAATAGTAGATGAAATGAAACAGGAGAACAGAGGACGAAGCAGCAAAAATGAAGGAACAGACAGGAACACAATAGAAAAGGAGAGGGAAGAGGAACGTAAATGAGAGGAATACACAACGAGGCAGTAAAAATTACTGCTATTCAGTGAAAGGACGTGGGACATGATCACAATGCTAAACATGCATCAAAACAAGCGGCGTGGGAAATGCAGGAATCCATCAATTCACGTCGAAAAAAATAAAAAAAATAAAAGGAGGAGGAACAAAGAAGAGAGGAGGAGAAGGTGAAAAGGGGAAGAGAATGAGAGTGGGAAGTGAAGTGGGGATGCAGAAGAAAGGAGAGGACAGATTGGGAAGAGCAGAGGGGTGAGGAAGAACAGACGGGAAAAAGTTACGGAATGAGAAAGATGAAATATGAAGAACTGGAAAGACCTGAAATAAAAGAAAAACTAGAATGCACTCACAGATCGCATACCTCTATCAACGTCAATGAAAATTATTATTCACTGCTGTACTTGCTCTTCCCTACCAGACGAATACTGTTACGGTCTCTCAGTCAATTAATTCTACGGTCTTAGTCTGCCCTGTTACACAGTCTCAGAGCGCATACCTCTGACAACGCCAATAACATTTAATGATCGTTCCTGCATCCTTATCTAGATCCAACTCAAAATCTAACCAGCTTATCCTTGATCCGCTGCCCACCGATCCACCACATTTCACTGACATCTGATAACTTTCTGAGATATCTTGTACACAAACAGACACGGGTGAATATATGACCGACGCCCAACTTCACTGGCGGAGGTAACGATATTTTATATAAATATATCAATATCTATCTATCTATCTAGCCTATCATCAATATAGATAGACAGATAGATAGATAGATACGGATGAATGGACAGATACAAAGATGGATTAAGATATTCATTTGAGAGAGAGAGAGAGAGAGAGAGAGGGGGGGGTAAGAATCCTCAGTTGTTTCGTGATCAATGTTGCGTATCTGATCATTATCACGGACGGCTGACTTGGATATAAAAGTTTACACTACAGCGCTGTATACTTTTTTCCTCTCGCTTTCTTTTTTCCCGTCTCTCTCTCAATCACCTTAACCCCTACAAAAAACCAAGCCAAGCCGATCAGAACCTCTCTCCAACCTTGCCCAAAGTGCTAAGTACAGACACACAAAAAATAAACACAAAACCTGGACACTATACATCAGAGGATCGGGTATTAGGAGAGTTGGAACCCTTTTGAGGCTTAGGTGGGGAGGAGATAATGAAGTGTGCTGCCTCTTCCACCAGACAACAGGGATTGGTTCACAGATGTATGGGGTGAAGGGGAGAAACGGGGGGAGGATGGGATGAAGGAGAATGATTGAGAAGACGTGGAGAGGAGGAAGGAATTAAGGAGAGCGATGGAGGACAGAGAGGTGAGAAGAAATAAAGGTGAGAGGGAGGGAAGGGGATGGATGGGGAGTGTGGAAGGGGGAGACACACACACACACACACACACACACACACACACACACACACACACACACACACACACCTCCCTCTCTCGCTCTCTATCTAACTGAATCGTCCCACTATCTAACCCAAACTGCAAAATATAAAACAATTTTGTCACAGTTTAAAATATACATAATTCTGCCAAAAGACAATATTTATGTCTTATACACCCTGAGGAAGGACCGCCTAACATGACTGATGTATCCTGGTTCAGTAGAAATAGTGCTGTGAGTTGACTGTATTGGCACTTACAGGTTAGAATTCCTGAGAGAGAGAGAGAGAGAGAGAGAGAGAGAGAGAGAATCAGTCTTGTACTGAGGTTGTGTAACTAGATGAGCCAATGCACATATATTAATGTTGATGTACTACAAGGGTACAGACTGTGGTGCCTCAATGATGGGTTGTACAGCAGGAAAGGTGTACAAGGTCAAGGTGGTCAAGGGAGCTCATGCAGACATCATTCGAGGAAAAGATGTATTTGTACATGGATGGATGAGCATTAGACAAGGACGGGTGTAGGCTACATGAAGGTGTTAAAGGACGTACATGAGTGTATAAAGGCGTTCAATGGAGGGTGTATACGAAGAATGGTAAGCGTGGGAGGTGTACAAAGGAACACACATGCAGTACATGCAAGGCCCAAGCAGTCCCGCCTGAGGCCTAAACCTACTCAACCAACTCCACTACCACCACCATTATCACCACCACCACCACCACCACCATTATCACCACTACCACCATTATCACCAACAACACTACCACCACCATCACCATTATCCCCTACAGTACAACACCACAACCATGACCACCAGCAGCAGCATTTCATCATTATCCCTTGCATTAACACCACCACAACCACTATTACCACAACCATCATAAATCTTCCACCACAATCAGTCATATAATCACCACAACCACAGTACAACTACCACAATCCTCTTCATCATCATCATCACTTGCAACACTACCATTACCATCGCCATCATCAGCACCATCACCACCACCACCCACTATCACCATCACCAACATCAACACCATTACCACAACATCTGTCTCATCATCACCACCACCAACCAGTGTTAAAGATGTCATCCAGTCGTGTCCACTCACACCTGCTGGATGTTAACTTGTTCCATTACGATCACTACATTTACAAATCTCGTCTCTACAGCTGGTTCTTTGTTCGCCTCGTCCTCGCACTCCATCACTTGGTTACCTCTTTGTTACTCCAATGATTCTTTTAACCCATTCACAACGATGATGCACTTATTTAATTTTTTGCACCACGACATACTGTACTATACTCAACTCAGGATAGCCATATGTCAGTGAAAAGGCTCATGAAGACTATACCGTACACTACATACTACTATGTACCATGTAACCTTTCCAACTAGAAAAAGTTAAGCTGAATAAAAGCTTTCTAAGGTACCAAATACTCATTAAATAGTACGTCGTCGTAGTGGAATGATTAACCCTTTCACTATGACTGTATTTCTCCCTTTCTTCACACTACCACCAGGTCATCTGACTCAACATTTTTATCCAACAGTGGCAGTGAAGGTATTATCGAAAGCTGTATCTGATCCCACTATTTCGAGAAGTCCTTCCTATACCTAATAAAACAGTAGTAGAGGCGGCACAATGATAAAAACTTGACTTACTTTAGTGTAAATGAGGTAGTTTAATCCTTTGCTGTGATAGAGCCTTTTGTTTTTTTGGGGGGAGGCTCCCTCAAAGGAATTTATTCAGCCTGGAGTGAGATTTTTCTAATGGAGAAGTTATATATAGTTTTAATTACTACACTCCCATCGTTCTAGGCTGAACTAAATCGTCCGGTAGCACCAAGGACACAGTAACTGACAACTCGGGCTGAAGGGGTTAACGAGGGATATTATACTAGTTCCAAAACCTATCTGAACCATCACCACAGGTACAAATACCCCACCACAACCACCACCACAACTACAAACACCCCACCACAACCTCCATCATTACAAATACCAAACGACAACTTCAACCTCAACTAAATAATTCCCACCACAACCATCATCCCAACTACAAATACCCCACCACAACCATCATCCCAACCACAAATACCACACCATAACCATCATCCCAACTACAAATGCCCCACCATAACCATAATCCCAACTACAAATGCCCCACCACAACCATAATCCCAACTATAAACACCGCACCACAACCATCATCCCAACCACAAAAACGCCACCACAGTCACAACTACCAAATGAGTGGCTGGAGGGGTGGTCTATTGTCTGCAATGACGCCAGTCTGATCCCACACTAGGACAGGGAACAGTTTAATAGGACGATTTTTTGTTGAAACAGAGTTTACTGATCTGCCACAAGACCCACCGACAAGTCATAACACCCCTATCAATACCACTGCACCAGTTCTGACAGACAGCAGCATGTCTTCGATATGGAAGGTGGGCATTAGTGTCGAAGTGGTCACATGTGAGGGTGTGTGGTACGTAAGAAGATTGCTGGGCCTACGTGAACGGGCTGTTAAGCCTATTCCTGAAGTCGGGCCCATAAAATAATAAAAGCCCACCAGATTATATCCCACTACCATCACCAGCCAAGCACGACCACAACTACCAGCATCATCCTCTGGTGCAACCGGCTGCCTGTTTGGCAATAATTACACCTGCCTGACAACAGCAACAGGTTGAAGGCTCCCACACACGACTTCTGGAGGAAAACTGAGTATGGGGGTGGCGGAGGTAAAGTGGGGGGAGAAGGGAGATTGTTACGGAAAATTTTAAACGAGGACTGCGGCAGAGTGTGTGTGTGTGTGGGGGGGGGGGAGGTAAAGAATGCGGGGAGGAAGAGAGGGGTGTTAGCAATACGGAGAGAGAAGGGGAGACAAAGATGAGGAAAAGGTAAATAGAATTGATAGGACGAAGCAAAGGATATAAGACTGTGATGCTGGGGGCAGGGAAGTGGGTTAGGCAGGGGGCAGGGTGGTGGGATGAAGCTGAATGTGAAGACAAGGGCTGAGGTGGTCAGGCTACTACATGCGAGACGCCCTCCCCCTCTTGTCTCTCTCTCTCTCTCTCTCTCTCACACACACACACACACACACACACACACACACACATCCACCCTTCTCATACGTACCCTTGTCAGTGTGTACATGGGTTAAACGTTTCTTGGAGTCACGAATGGCCGCCACCTCGTCACCCCTTACACTACATCCCATTATCTATCTACCCTGTCATCCTGTCTCGTTAGGGGTCACACACACACACACACACACACACACACACACACACACACACACACACACACACCCAACACACACACACCCAACACACACACACACCCAACACACACACACACACACACACCCAACACACACACACCCAACACACACACACACACACACACACACACACACACACACACCTGCTGCAAATACACCCCCGAACAAGCACGCAAAAAGCACTTCTATTAGCACATACAGTACACACTAAATCTCTCTCTCTCTCTCTCTCGTAAATGTTCTCTAAAAGCTTTTATGTTGTCGATCTATCTCCGTCCCGACTCATTCCCTGTCTCTGTCAACAGGGGTTCATGTGAGGTCGATCCTGCCCAACAAATTTAGTAACATTTTCCTCCTAAGTATATGACGCGGCAGATAGCGATAATGGCGTACGACAATACTTATCTATACTTCAGCAAAGCCTCTAAAAGGGTTCCTTACAAAGGATGAATAGGAAGGTGCGATCGCTACGCCACCAAATCGTACAGACGGCGATGTTTTGAAAAGGACAGGGTTCAGTGGAAGAGGGAAAGAGGCGATGGGTAAGTATAAACGGTATTAACTTTGACTGGGCATCAAACAATGCCACACAACTCAGCTTCCATCCATTGCTGTTAATTTATTTTATTATACTGATCTAGACTTTCAGTTACAAGCAGTAAGAATAATTCCACAGAGGACACACACACAAAATGGACGTATTAGCTCAAAAGGTGACTACAACAGCTTTCAGTAAGACCTCGACATACTGTGCTGGTGGGGAGTGGTCTGGTAAGTGAAATTTAACGAATAAAATATTAAGTACTCAATGTAGGCAAGTCAATCGCAGACACTAAATACAAATTATATCGGCATTATACCGTATGAACATTAGAATGTGTGCGGGATCTACAAGTCATAGTTAAATGACTTCAAACCTTGGCAACAATGTATCATTACAGGGAATTAATCAAATAGGATGTTGGGATATTTATTATGTATGCATCGGGGCATTAAAGTATTACTGCAGATTTTAAAATGCCTTCGAAAAGCTGCAATTCAGATGATGTGGTGCATTTTTGGTGTCTGAACTAAGGAATGAATATAAAATCCTCAGAAAGTGTTAACAATACATGACAAAAAATATATGTAACAAAGAACCTTTCACAGTGACAGTATGATATCTGCACTCACTGAGAAGGTACAGTCAGGGGTGATTCTTAGATTATTTAAGTGACTGATGAAAGTATTAAAAAGGATATTAATATGCTAAGGTCCTAAAAACATACTGACAAGAATCAGGATGGAATTGGTCTGAAAATAAAACAAATGGATGAGTGATATCAGTAGGTAAGGTGGCCATAAAACTGACAAGGGCGGGGTACAAAGCTCCTTCCAGTCCATACAACACAAGGTACAAAATTTTTACGATATTTTTATTCCCGGGATCCACTAGAAGAGTATATATTTTTTTCCTATCGTCCCATCCTATAGAAATTTCCATTTTAGTTTTTCCATATTACATAATGTTTCTTCTAACTTTTTTTACCTTAAGGTTTCGGCGGGAGGGTTTGTGGGCTGAGCAGAACCGCCTTGGCTGGTGTCCCTAACTTATTCTCGTAGTTCATACCCTTAGACAGGAGCTGCTTAATACGGCAAAGCCAGCCTACTGCATTTGCGACTCTCTCTCTCTCTCTCTCTCTCTCTCTCTCTCTCTCTCTCTCTCTCTCTCTCTCAGAAGGAGACAGTCACAAATACGCTGATGTAATCTCGACGTACACAAAGGCACGGCTTCATCCACTGATATACATGCTCATACATACACTGACCACCTCATTTAGTACACACACACACACACATTATCTCTCTCTCTCTCTCAGCAGCGGCGTGGGTGGGGTGAGGCAGCGTTATCTCTGGCGCTGACTGTCTGCTGCCACCCAGATTCACTTAGATCGCGGCAGGAGGTGAGGCAGATGAGAGACACGACAGGGTGAGGCACACAAAGGAACGGGTAAGACAGGCAAGAGGGTGGGGGGGAATGATACTGAGAAGGGTGAGGCAGGAATGAAGAGATAAGAAAAGGGTGGTGAAACACGGTATGGGTGAGCTGGAAGGGGTGAATGAGGTAGAGAGGGTGACACAGTGGTGAAAAGATACTGATGGGGGAGGAAAGGGGTGGTAAGGAATATGGTAGATGAGGGTGAGGGTGAGATAGGGTGAATCAGGAGTGGGTGACTTGGTAAGGGTGAGTGAGGTAAGTGAGGTGGTGAGGTAGACATGGATGAGGTAGACATGGATGAGGTAGGCAATGGATGAAGCAGAGAGGGTAAGAGACTAACGACTGGTGAAGCAAGAGGTTAGTGAGGCAGAATGAGGCAACGCAGGGGTGAGATAGGAAGGGGGTGGGTGAGTTATAGGATGAGGCTGAGGGTGAATTAAGAAATCAAGGTAGAGGTGTTAGGCAGATGGGTGAGACATTAGGGTGAGGCTGGGACTAGGTGAAAAGAGAAGGATGGGTGAGCCAAGACGTGAGTGAGACAGACTGGAGGGGGGGGGGGTTGAGGCAGGGTACGATGGAGGGAGTGAACTAGAAACAGGAGGTCGGAATGGAGTAAGGTAGGTAAGCGAGGCAGATCTAAGCAAGGAAGTGAGTGGGTTATGTAGGGAGGTGGGTGAGGCAGGTTATGGGTAAAGCAGGTATTGGATGAGGCAGGGAACGATGCAAAGATTAGATCAGGTGGGGGAGGGGGAGAGAAAAGATTAAGGATGATGGAAAATGATTATGATTGTGGGTGAGGCATGGGATATTACATGGGATAAGGAAGGAGTGACTGACAGATAGAAAGACAGACAACTAGAGATAAACAGATAGACAGAGAGAAGGAGGGACGGGGAAGACTACAAAAAACCTGTAACTTGATAATAACATGGTAAACACGACGTTAACTAGCCTCACACACACAAGCTTCCCCCCCCCCTCCTCTCTCTCTCTCTCTCTTCCTATCCTTTCCTCTTATGTCCTCTCTCTCTTTCTTCCACCTCGATTATTCTCCACGTCTGTTTCTTATCGATTCCACTCCAGTTCCTCTTGATATTCGTATTCACAATTTTACTTTCCTATTCCTCCATCTTCGCCTTCGGTTTCTTTCTTCTCATTTTATTCTTAACAGTAAACCCTTCTTCTTTTTCGCCCCCTTCTCCACCTCTTCTTCTCACCTTAAATCCTTCTCTTGTTCTTCCTACTTCACGGTTAGTCATCTCCGTCTTCCACAAACTTATATTTTCTTGCTATTACTTCCCCCTTGCCATTCTTTTCTACTCGTTCCGATTTTGCAGTTAACTTCTTTGTTTATCCTTCCTACTCCCTCTCCTCTCTCGTACGTTTCACTCCCTTCTTCCTTCTCAACACATTTCTCTTTCCTTTTCATTTATTGCTCATCTCTCTCTCTCTCTCTCTCTCATTAACTGTCCTGTCACTAAGCCTCCATTGTTCTTCCTGTTCTTTCCTCGTTCTTGCGCCGATCCCTCACTTACATCCATATTTCTTCCGCGTTTCTCCCTTGATCTTACATGCACAATTTTACTTTTTTTTTTAAATCTTTCCCTTTGGTTTCTTTCTTACTGTGTCCTCCAACTCTTTTCTTTTTAACTACTCATTTCTTATTCGACTAAATCTATTCTTCTGTCTCTCATTCCTTATTCTTATTACTTTCTCATCATTTTCTTTCATCTTACCACATCATCCCCTTCTTCCTTTACTTATTCATTTCCTGCTTATTGCCTCTTGTTATTCATTCTGAATTAACTATTATATTCATTTGTTTTCCTTCTTTCCCTAACTCCTACTGCTTCCTCCTTCAGCAGCTCTTTCCTTCACTATTCTCGTTTCCGTTCACGTTTCTCTTACCTCCCTCTCTCTCTCTCTCTCTCTCTCTCCCTCTCCCTCTCTCTCTCTCGAGTGAGGTGTGGTTGCCTCAAGTGGTGCTAAGAGGGGGTAATGTGTAAGGGGTGCAGGGGGGAAAAAGACATTCTGAGGACGGTAATCGAAGGTGAAGGGGAGGGGGGGGGGGATGAGGCGAGGGATGGGATGGGAGTTGGCTGGGATGGGGGTTGGCTGGGGTGCAGGGCGAGAGATGAGGTTAGAGGTAGGGAGATGAAGTGAGATGAGATGAGATGAGGTAAGGTATGGTGAGGTGAGGTAAGGGGGTGGGAAGATGAAGTGAGGTATGGTAATGTGAGGTGAGGGGATGGAAGGATGAAGTGAGATGAGGTAAGGTAAGGTGAGGGGATGGGAAGATGAAGTGAGATGAGGTACTGTTAAGTGGAGTGAGGAAGTGGGAGGATGAAGTGAAGCGAGGTGAGGTAAGATGAGATGAGGAGGATGGGGGGATGAAGTGAGGTGAGGTAAGGTAAGGTGAGGGGGATGGGAGAATGAAATGAGGTGAGGTAAGGTTAGACGAGGTGAGGGGGTGGAAATATGAAGTGAAATGAAGCAAGGTAGGGTTGAGTGAGAGGGTGGGATGATGATGCGAGAAGAGATACGGTAAGGTAAGGTGAGGGTGTGGGAGGATGAAGTGAGGTGAGGTGAGGTGAGGTGAGGTAAGGTAAAGGTGGCGGGGGGGGGGTAGTGGTAGAAATCCAGTCTTGCTGGGAACACTGACCTAAACCAATGTCTTCCCAAGTTGAATCTCGACCGCCATTAAGCTCTTGAATGGGTCTCATTACGTGCAATATGGTTCACTTTCCTTTGAAAACTCCGACCTATCTTCTCATACTTCGTGATGTTCGTTCTTAAGTTCTTTTGCCAATTTCGGATGTTGTGTTTCGTGGGCATATCCTTCTCATCTACATCGTCATACTGTTCTCACAGTCAACTCATGATGACGATGAAGGCAATGACGATAAGACGATGATGGCGATAATAATAATGATGATGATGACGATGATGGTAATAATATATCGACAACGACGACGACGATAACGGCAAAGAAAGATGTCATATTTTGGACATTACATATACACAGGACTGTCAAGCACTCCAACCCTCTTGCAGCAGGCTACTACCATATACTTCAGGGGCAGACGTCTGCATTAATGGGTGGCAGAGGGAGCATTAAGTTGGCAACACTGTGCAAGGCATGGCTGTGACCTTTGTACAACTAATAACAGCTCTTCATCCCTCCCTCTCCTCCTTCGCTCCCCTCTCTACTATCTACTTTTTCTCTCCATTTCTCAACCTGCTTCTTACTCTACACATTTCTATCTCTCTCTTCCTATGCTCTCTCTTTCTCAGTCTTCATCTTACTCCTTCACCCACACTATTCTACTATCCCCCCCTCCTCTCTCTCTCTCTCTCTCTCTCAGTCGCAGGGTGGGGTGGAATGAGGCAGCGTTATCTCTTGCGCTAACTGTCTCCTGCCACCCAGATTCACTTAGATCGAGGCAGGGGGTGAGGCAGGAGAAGGTGAGGTAAACAAGGGAACGTGTGAGGCAGGCAGGAGGGCAGGGGGGAGGGGGTAAGAGCTGATACCCCCTTCTCCCCCCCCCCTTCTCTCATCTCAAACTACGCATTCCCTGCTCATCATCGACCACGTATTCCCTGAATATTTTAAGATGCAACTGAAAAGCAGACTGAAATTTCTCTCTCATTTTACTGGCGTGATGTGGCTAGCCGCGTCATCCAGCAACCACGTTTGCAAGCAGCCCCGTACCTCCTACAGCACAGGAAGGGAGGGAGAATAGATTGTAGAGCCGGGTACAAAAGTTCACTTAATATTTCACTTCCTCTTCTCCTCACTGTCTTCTGCTGACTAATCTACCTAAGCTACGAGAGGCGTGACGTGTTTCTCTGTCAATTTCTGATTCTCTCTGATATGATGCATCAGGAGGGAAAGTGACGGACGTACAGTACCTTCAGCGTGAAGTAACCGCAGTGGAAGAGCACACGAACTTCCGTCCCTGACTGTACCTGGCAGGCATCTTTTCCTCTGATTTATGTACCTCTTACCATTTTAACCCAAGTAACGTCTCTTTTGTATTATTTTGAGACCACCTAACGCTTTTACTCAGGTTAGGAAAAGCTGCTTGGCTAGAAGAGTTGGATATGTCCTTCATGAACTCCTTAACTACTGGGGATTTATCCTGATCTGAATAAAACTATCCAATTGTATGACATCAAACAAACCTTTTCTGACCCAGCCGAGAAGATTATTATTTTTTTTTTACAATTTGCGCTCAGTATCCGTTCATAGGAAGACAACTTGGCATTTGCAAACGCCTGACATGGGTGAACCCCAAGGTTTGGAGCTGTGAGCTTTTCCAGTTTGAGGCGATAGGCGGAGGGCGGTACGCCATGTATCCTTGCAGCAAAATCCCACACACAGCAACACTGGCCACTGGTGGGATAAGAGGCAGTGCAGCATCAGTGATCACCATATAGTCACCTACGATCTCAATTTCTGTGAGGACGACGTGTATGACAACACCTTCAGCCCGTGGACGTCTTTGTTATTTCGTTCTCATTTATTTCGTTCTTAAGTTATTTCGTTGTTCAGTTACTTCGTTTCATCTCATGTCAAACCATTTTCTGAACATCAAAAGATCCCAAGTGATCGTGTTATGCGATACCAAACTCTTCAGCTCAAAGCGTCTCTCCAAAGCTAAATATAATCATCTGCAGATAGGAACAATAAAACCGTCATCGTAGGTAAGTGGTTACGAGACTTCAGACGCTAGAAATATGAAAGTTAATTACGAAAAAAATCAAAGTACAATTACATGCAGCAGTGGAGGAATACCACTGTTCAAATATTTGACCCTGATAAATTACCTACTTGCACGATGATACTGTATTATAGGTGTATTCTTGCTACTTTCAATCTATATTATTCAGCTTAAGAGAGTCACCTAGAAACCAAGGAGGTAACATGAAATCTTTAACCACCCCTCCCAGTTCGAAAAGTCTCTTGCAAACTAAGTAAAATCGTCCGGCGGAGGCAATAATACAGTATATACAAAAGTAATGTATTGTACTGAAGGGAAATGGAAACATTCAAGATCCCGACAAAGCTGTACAATTGTGCTTTAATCTTTTTTTTTTTTTCTTAATGCCAGTAAAAAATTTAACACACATGACAGAACAATGAAGCAAAAAAGTTCGGAGTTCACCAAAATTAATAGGCAACAGTGTCAACGTTATAAATCCAAGCATGACCCTTGGGCCAAAAGCAAAGATTATGGAAACAAAGAAAAGACAATCTTAACGGGTAGGCTATTGTTACTGTCTGTGAGCATCCCTCTCATCTTTTCCTTTCCTATCCCTCCCAACTCTCCTGTTCCTCTCTTTCCTTCACCTTTCCTTTTATGGTACTTGTCTCTTCATCTGGTCTGACACCTCACAATCCCTCCATTTCTCTTCCCTTTTGTCCCTTCATCTTTCCTTCTTTCCTCTCTCTCCTTTACCCTTCCTTTTACTTCTTGTCTCCTCTTCATCCAATCTGACACCCCACAATCTCCCCATCTCTCCTCCCTCGTGTCCTTTCATCTCTCCCATATCCACCTGTAATCTACCTTCTTCACCCTCCCTCTTCTCATCTCAACTTGTTCCTCCCTTCTTCTTACTTCCTGCCTCCCTCTTCATCCACTGTGACAATCCACAATCTCTCACCTTTACTCCTCTCATTTCTCCTCTCTCCCTCTCCTCCCTTCAATTAAATTTTTGTCTCCCTCTTCATCCCGTGACATCCCCAAATCTCTCCATCTCTCCCTTTCCTTTGCACTTCCTCCTCCCCCCCCCCATCTCTCCGCCTCCTGTTCCTCTTCCCTCCCTCTTAACTGTTGTCTCCCTGTCATCCACTCTGGCATGCCACAATCTCTCCATCTCTCCTCCAGTACCAAGAAGCCATCTGTAGTGGTCAGCACTGAGTGGTCTCCAAGCCGTCTCCCAAACAACCTACCATTACGCCACCACAAGTCACCCTCCACCATGTATTCTTCCATTTGATCCCTCCACTTAAGAGATCCGCAGCTTTTTGTTACCATCACATGTCTTCCCAAAACAGGCGGGTTATCCAGACTTTACTCACTGTTACTCTTCTTTTCGTTTACGGTCTTCATTTTCCTTTCAAAGTTTTTTTTTTTCATTTAATATCATTATTTCCTCCTCTGTCTTACTACTTCAGGTAGTATACCCACTGGTTGCTAGTTCACCTTTCCTTTGCATTGTTCAGTTTCCTTACAGGCTCTCCCTTTTATTTTCATTTACTACTGCCACTACTACCTCCCCTCTAAATTATCACTTCGGGCAGGGTATCCATATTTTTTTCTTATTAATACTTCTTTCACTTGCGTTCCTCAATTTCTTTTCAGAAAGTGTGTGTGTGTGTGTGTGTGTGTGTGTGTGTGTGTGTTTCACGGCCATCTCCTCTTCCTTCCTAATTCAGCCAGAACTGCTTAAATTTTGCCAAAATGCTACTTGTTTCAGGTTCACTCTTGATTGTTCTTCCAAGTTAGTTTTTATTATACTTTATTACCAACACGATTCTATCTTCCTTGTCACATCAGGCAGTACACCAAAATTTTACCCAGTGCTACTTCAGTTGTTTGCACATTTAAACTGCCTTACAATCTCAGTTTTCCTTCATATGTTATCATGATATTCTCGTCTTCTTCACTTCCTCCACTTCACTTTTAGCTTAATGTTTTACTTTCCTCATTCTGCAACCTGTTCCTTCGCCTTCTTTCTCCTCGCCTCCTTCAGCCTCTCTCTCTCTCTCTCTCTCTCAGCCAGCACTTGCCATATCTCCCCCGTATTGGACAACAGCCTCCACCCTCTTTTTTGTCCTCTACACCTGTTCTCCACTCCTACTCCATTTTACCTTTACTTCTTACTTTCATCGTTCTCTCTCTCTCTCTCTCTCCATGGCCTGAAGGTGTTGGGGTGAGGGGGAGGTCAACAGAGCGTGTTAACAAGGAAACTCCTGCATATAACCTTCCACATCTGCGTGCTGCATTTTGCCACAGGGGATCACAAACCACATTCATAAACTCCCTTAAGTTTAGGCAGATTTTTTGTATGCAAGGAAGACGGATCCAAAGACTAGAAACGCGCCAATTGTTCCCTTAAAGAAAATATACAACCAAGATAAGAGCCAAATTCAAGATCTGTTCATTTCGGGATGCCGGGACACTCCGTTTAAAAGACTGGTAGTGGGAAATACAGAGAAAGGAAGACAGTTCCAGAGTTTACCTGCTGCATACATGAAGGACAGGGAGTAAATGTTAACTCTTGTATTAGAGACCGGGACAGAAAATAGATGAGAGTTTGCTGCTAGACGGGTGCTACGCGCACGCCGGAGCGGTGGAGGGATGCAAGCGAACAGTTCAGAGGAGCAGTGACCATTGAAGTAGAGATAGGGAAGAATATTTAGCCCCTTTATCACGAGGATGCACTTTATTTTCTTCCATGGGTAACGCTAGGAACATTATTCAGTCCCTTCAACCAAAACCAATCCCTTGAAATCTACCCTGGCTATCAGCAAAATATTACATCCAGCTTTAGAAAGATCCCTCGGGGTCAATGGGATAAGACTGCTTGTTTATGATTTTGTCTTTATTCATACGGTTACCAAACGCTTCATAATTACCCCAGAGCGATTATTAAGGTACAGTACGCGACAAAACAGAATTATTCAAGATTACACTTAACTATATATACTGCAATAATGAAAGATCCTTTATGAATACACCTTTGCTCGAGGGATCAAACACCTTGCCGTCCCCGCCCACACCCTGCCCACATCTCTATCTCTCTCTCCACTATACAATCAGTTACTTGCATCCTCCACTTACTATGCATCCAGATTAGTAACCTCTTCATCTGATACCATACATTCTCACCAGCTTCCTACACCTACGCTGTTTTTTCCTTCCACTCGTACACTACTTCTACATCTTTATTATTTCTTCCTGTACCTAAACGATTTTATTCAACTTATGATTTTTCGAACTGGAGTGGCTCAGATATATCCTTAGTTAATCCTTTCACTACGACAATTGTTAATTTCTTCACTACATTGACGTACTCGTATGTACAATTATTTTCTACTCTCCCCAGACAATTTTATTCAGTTTAGGGGAGACAATTTTAACCATTCCTACAAACTATATACCTACACTATTTATATCTACACATTATACACCTATACTTTACACACACACACACACACACACACACTTTCATTTTACTCACTTGGGTTGGACACATTTACAGACACACCTTCACCCTATAAATACATATACCAAACACACCCACCCTATACACACCCACTCTCAAACACCTACACTCTCTACCTACACACCTCCACTTTCTCCGTATTCATGTACTACAAAGGGAGCTTCTCGATATGTTCACATTTACAGAGAATTAAAGTCTGTAATGGAAGAGAACTGACATTAAACCAATCATGATAAATGTATGCTAACAGTTTCGACTCCTTTGTCCCCCCTACAAAATCAGCCTCACTGCCATTTCTACCAACTGCAAAGAAAAGTAAAGTGTTATGATATTGTCTCTACATGTGTTACCATTATTTGAACCTGTCACTTCATAAATACTTGCAACACCCCTTGAATGCATTATGCCCCCCTTACACACACACACACACACACACACACACACACACACACACACACACACACACACTATTAAGACGTCCACACTAAAATCTCAACAGAATTGACAAGCAGGTACGAAACCTTTTTACAACCACAATCCATTACTACATTATCGGCATTGTATTTTTTTTATTACGCTTCATAAAACTGAAGTGTTTTTACTGCACGAGATAATTAACCCATTCACCCCAAGAGGATATCCCAAGAACTTAATAAAACTGCCTGGTGTCAGCTAGAATACTATACAAAATATCCTCGTGCTGAAGGGATTACAGCCTACTGAACTTTATCCCTTCAACACGATGACGACTTTACCATTTTTTAATCTTACCCATGCTACCTTCAGACGATTTCATTCAGCTTACATTAGGAGAGACTTTTGCAGCTAGAAGGGTCAGATGTGACCATCGTTAACATTTCAGTACAAGAGGCGTTTCCTATGCTGAATAAAATCGTCTGGAAGTATCAAGAATGATTTAAGACCATGGCAGCGGAGTGGTTACGGTGAAAGTAAAGTTACAGTGTGAGGAAGCAGCCTGAGGGGATTAGAGGGTAAAGCGTCATCGTAGTGAACTGGTTAACCCATTCACAACGGTCCCCCCCCCCTCCCTTTCTTACTCCTATCCGATCACGATTGGTTTCAGTTTAGCGACTCTTTCTGAATTAGAGTGATTGACTGTAACCTTCATTAACCCTTTCACTGCGAGGGGAACTTCCCTAAACAACAAAACCATATGAAGGTGATAAGAATACTGTCATCACTGCAGTGACAATGGGAGTGGTTAACCTTCCCATGGCCTCAATACCTTTAGTATGCTTGTCTAGCCAAAGCCACATGATTATACTCATTTAAGTGAACCACAGGAGCCTCTGGCTGAATTAGCAGCAGTAAGAGAACGCATACCACCGCGAGCGCCATTAAATTATTTATTGCTGTAATTCCTCTTCCTTACTAAACGAATATTTTAACGGTCTCACACGGCCAATTAATTCAACAGTCTTAGTCTTCCCTGTTAAATAGTTTCACAGAGCGCATACCTTCGCCACCGTCACTCAAATTTTGATTTATTCCTGCATCCGGATCCGGATCCACACCAATATCTAATACACTCTTCCTTGACCCACTGCCCACCTATCCACATAACTTTTTGTGACACACACAGACAGACATTGGAAAATACCACTAATCGATGTGACTTCTGAGAATAATTAACTCAAGGACACTCATCTATCGCACAAACTGGTTCATCATTAAACGAGAGGCCACTCGGACCCGAAAAAATCAGTCTTTGGCGGTAACAGGAAGAACACAGAGACCCCTTCAATCCTGTCAAGTAAATTTCCATGTTAGTCTACCTACATCAGTCGATTTTACTGACTTAAGAGACACTTCAAATTGGTGGGTTGGATATAACTTTCATTCTCTCCCTCACTAAAGTGTCGCTCTCCACCCTGAATAAAATCATATGGATGTAATAACCCAATAGAAGAAGACACTGGATTAAAGTGTTATGTATATCGTTGTAAAGAGTTACTATTCTTTATGAACACTTGCCGTGATGAGGAAAAGGGTTACTTTGCGAGGTCAGGTGGATGAAACGGGAAGAAAGTGAGGTGGGTTCAGGACGTGAATGAAAGCGACCGAGTGTGAAAGTGGACGACAGCCCCTGACCACGTGTGCACTGACCCCTTCAAATACACGACCAACTTGACCCTACACAACCTGATAGCTCTCTCTCTCTCTCTCTCTGCTTCAGGTTAAAGATAATACACACAGACAAACAATACTCCACAAACGCCATGGCGGCAAAATACACACCAAGAACACATTTCCGTGGTTCAGTTCGGCAACAGTTTTCGTTTATTATCCTTTTCCTCTTTTTTTTTTTTTTTTTTGGCCGGATCGTAAAATAAAAATATCTCTAGCGTGATGTGCTTACACTACAGTACATAATGATACTGACTGCAAAACATTTAATGGGTGATGTCTGTGTAAATCCATGTAAAATACTCTAACTGAAAGGCTGGAAAAAATTTTATGGGCAACGTGACCTGCATTTGTGAAAAGTATTGTAATCCAGGTCGTGTGTGTGT